>NC_133770.1:104727365-104824057 GCF_003597395.2 Chelonoidis abingdonii | reverse complement strand
TAGTATAGGTTCGCGAGTCTGGGGGCTCCCCCACCCGCGCCGGTACCTGCCTCCTGGCCGCTGGGTTTAAGAAATGTACGGCCTGCCATAGGCCAATGCCGACAGGGGATCCCCACGACTCCTGTCTTAAGTGCCTCGGGGAATCGCACTTATCGTCTAAGTGCCCCATTTGCAAGGCGTTTAAGCCGCGCACAAAGAAGGAGCGGGACATTAGACTCAGGCAGCTCCTCATGGAAGCGGCGTTAGCACCCTCGCCGGCACCGAGTACAAGCCAGCAAGTGAGCGAGGCTGCCCCCCCCGGCACCGAGCACGGTCAGTACTGCTAAGGCTCCTCGGCACCGACCGCAGACGACACCGAAGGCAACTCCGCGCTGCTCCCTCTCTCCGAGGTTGAAGTCGGCTAAGCCTCGGACGGGCTCCTCTACGCCCGCATTGCAGACAGAGGCTGCGGCTAAGGCAGACTGCCCAGCACCGACCCCGGCTGCGGCACCGCCTAAACCGGCTCCGTTGACTCCAGCCCCGCGCGGGCCGTCGAGTCCGGCGCCTGGAAGCTCCCCGGCACTGGCCGCGGTCGAGCTGACCTTACCATCAACGCCAGAGACGTTTTCAGCGACAAGAGACCTAATAGCCATGACAGACCCGGCACCGCCCGTGCCCCTGGCACCGCCAATACGCGGAAGTCTCTCCAAGGGCAAGTCACTCTTACCTAGGCCGCCCTCTGTCACCGTTCCGGACAGCCGCCGCTCGAGGTCTCGCTCTCGTCGCTGCTCAACATCGCGGCGTCGCTCCCGCTCCAGCCACAGCTCAACTTCGCGGCACCACTCACCCCGGCACCGCTCACCCTGGCACCGATCACAATCACGGCACCGCTCGAGCTCGTGGCACCGCTCGCCCTCAAGGCACCGGTCCGTCTCTCGCTCCCCATCCCGCTACTCGCGGCACCAGTCGAGCTCCCGACACCGCCACAGGGACCGTTCTTCCCAGAGCAGATCTCGCCATAGGGGCTCGAGGTCCCGGTCAACCTCCCGGCACCGAGCCGGTCACAGGTCCCGGTCAGGCTCGCAGTACCGCTATGCATACCGATACCGGTCCCCACGACCCCGAGCTGCGAGGTCTATTGGCACTTCAGTGCCTACGTTTGCTGCCCCTCCGTGGCCGTCCGGACGGGAATCTACCTCCTCGCAGGCGGATAGCTCCTATGGTCGGGACCGTGATACTGAGATGCCCACGGGACTTTTCCAAGACACACGTCCCCATGATGTAGGGCCTCAGCAGTGGCACTTTTGGACACCCTGGTCATACCATCAAGCCCAGGGTGCTCCCCTGGTCCCGGCCCCTACAGTTGCTTCAGAACGCAGGGCGCCGGAAGCCACCATATCCCGCCCATCTCCGGAAGAGTCAGAGGAACATGTCACCCATCCTCCAGACTCCCCTGAGCATTCCGAGCAAGAACCACCACAGGAGCAGAGTACCATCCAGGACCCTCTCATTCCCGGAATATCTTCCTCCTCTTCCCCGGATGAGGCCGTGGCAGGCTCCTCTTCTTCGGGGCCGCCGCCGATAGATTTAAGAGCCCACCAGGACCTTCTTCGTTGGGTGGCTCTGAACATCAACCTTCTGGTAGAGGAAGTGCCGGAGGTGGACGATCCGGTAGTCAGCATCCTGGCCGCTGATACCCCGACGCGCGTGGCCCTGCCATTCATCAGGACCATCCAAGCTACTACCGAAACCCTTTGGCAGTCCCCAGCCTCCATTCCGCCAGCGGCAAAAGGGGTCGAGAGGAGATACATGGTGCCCTCCCAGGGGTACGAACACTTGTATGTCCACTCTCCCCCCTCCTCTTTAGTTGTACAATCAGTTAACGAGAGGGAGCACCATGGTCAATAGGCGCCTGCCCCGAAATCCAAGGAGGCTAGGCGGATGGACCTGCTGGGGCGCAAGGTGTACTCGGCAGGTGCCCTACAGCTCCGAGTGGCCAACCAGCAGGCTCTGTTAAGCCGCTACAACTACAACACCTGGTCAGAGGTTGGCCGCTTTACTGACTTGCTGCCCCCTGACTCGCGCCAGGAGTTTTCAGCTTTCGTAGAGGAAGGCAAGAAGGTTGGCAGGACCTCTCTCCAAGCATCCCTTGACGCGGCCGATTCGGCTGCCAGGACTGTAGCCTCAGGCATCACAATGAGGCGAATCTCCTGGCTCCAGGTCTCCAACCTGCCACCGGAGCTACAGTACACCATACAGGACTTACCCTTTGAGGGCCGGGGTTTGTTCTCCGACAAAACTGATCCTCGGCTGCAAAGCCTAAAAGACAACAGTGTCATCATGAGGTCGCTCGGGATACACACCCCCGTGACCCAGCGTAGACCTTTAGGCCCCAACCCCGCCGCCTGTACTTTCCGCCGCGAAACAGGCAGGACTTCAACAGGAGGCGAGGGCGCCAGTCCGGCCCCCACGCGGGGCAGTCTCAAGGACCCTCTAAGGCCCCACCAGGAGCCAAGGGCAACTTTTGAAGGTACGCCCGGGGACGGCATACCAAACTCAGCACAGGATCCTTTTCCCCCTTTCTCCAACCGCCTTTCCTACTTCCTTCCGGCGTGGTCACACCTTACTTCCGACCTGTGGGTGCTACACATGGTGAAGTAAGGATACCACCTCCAGTTTGCTTCATCCTCACCTTTCCGCCCCCCTTCCCGGCCCCTCTTCAGCGACCCCTCTCACGAGCAACTCCTCTGGCACGAGGTGCAGTCTCTCCTCGCCGCAGGAGCCATAGAGGAAGTTCCGCTACCCGAGAGGGGAAAGGGGTTTTACTCCCGCTATCTCCTCATCCCCAAATCCAAGGGAGGCCTCCGACCGATTCTGGACCTGCGGGGACTCAACGAGTGGCTGCTCAAGTTGAAATTCCGCATGGTCTCCCTGGGAACTATTATCCCGTCCTTGGATCCTGGAGACTGGTACGCCGCCCTCGACATGAAGGACGTGTACTTCCACATAGCGATTTTTCCCCCGCACAGGAAGTACCTTCGGTTCACAATCAACCAGCAGCACTTTCAATTCACTGACCTCCCCTTTGGCCTGTCTACGGTCCCGAGGGTCTTTACAAAGTGCATGGCAGTCGTCGCCGCACACCTTCACAGGTAGCAGATACATGTTTTCCCGTATCTGGACGACTGGCTCATCAAAGGCGCCTCACAAGCCCAAGTCCGTCAGCACGTCTCCGTGATCACGGACCTCTTCTCCCGATTGGGCCTCCTACTCAACGTGGAAAAGTCCACGCTAGTTCCAACACAGAGGCTGGACTTCATAGGAGCGACCCTGGACTCCTCCCTCGCCAGAGCCTACTTGCCCCAGACCCGCTTCCAAGCAATCACCTCAATTATACGGGACTTGCAAGCTGCTCATCTCACTTCGGCTTGCAACTGCCTCGCTCTGCTGGGCCATATGGCCGCATGCACACGTCACCAAGTACGCCAGGCTCCGCATGCGGCCCTTTCAGACGTGGCTCCACTCGGTCTTCCGCCCGAGCAGGGACCCAATGGACGTCCTTGTCACGATCCCTCCAGGTCCCCTACGCTCCCTCAACTGGTGGCTGGACCCGTCCCTAGTTTGTGCGGGGATGCCGTTTCATCCACAGCAGCCCTCACTGACCTTGACAACGGACGCGTCATCCCTCGGCTGGGGGGCCCATCTAGGTCGCTTGCGGACACAGGGTCGTTGGTCAGCCCAAGAGCTCAACCTCCATATAAATGTCCGGGAGTTGAGAGCCGTTCGCCTAGCCTGCCAGACATTCCAACAGCATCTTCGTGGCCGTTGTGTTTCGGTGTTTACGGACAACACAACGGCCATGTACTACATCAACAGGCAGGGAGGGACCCGCTCGTCTCCCCTGTGTCAGGAGGCCATTCACCTGTGGGACTTCTGCATAGCCCACCAGGTGGACCTAGTAGCATCCTTCCTCCCGGGAGTCCGGAACACCCTGGCAGATCAGCTGAGCAGGTCCTTCCTCTGCCACAAGTGGTCGATCCGGCCGGACATCATTTACTCCGTCTTCCAGAGCTGGGGGTTTCCCCTTGTAGACCTCTTTGCCTCCCACTCGAACAGGAAGTGCCAGGAGTTCTGCTCATTCCAGGGCCTCTCCCCCGGATCGCTGACGGACGCGTTCCTCCTGCCCTGGAACCACCGCCAGCTTTATGCCTTCCCTCCGCTTCCTTTTGTGCACAGGGTCCTGCTCAAGGTCCGCAGGGACAATGCGCATCTAATCTTGATCGCACCTGCGTGGCCCAGGCAACCCTGGTATACCACCCTCCTGGATCTGTCGATAGCCGCTCCGGTTCCCCTCCCCTGTGTCCCGGACCTGATCACACAGGACCACGGGAGGCTTCGGCATCCGGACCTCCGATCCCTCCACCTCACGGCGTGGCTCCTGCATGGCTGAACGCTGAGGAGTTGCACTGTTCCAATCCAGTACAGCGCATTCTCCTTAGTAGCAGGAAGCCCTCCACTCGTCGGACATATGTAGCCAAATGGACGCGCTTCGCGGCCTGGTGCGCATCGCACAATGCCTCTCCATTACAGGCATCAATCCCCACGACCCTAGACTACCTCTGGCACCTTAAGCAGCAGGGCCTGGCGACTTCCTCTCTGAAGGTGCACCTGGCAGCTATATCCACCTTCCATCCGGGAGAGGGTGGGTATTCGGTGTTCTCTCACCCAGTAGTCTCTCGCTTTATTAAGGGCCTGGAGTGTACCTATCCCTCCGCTCGTCACCCTGCCCCCTCCTGGGACCTGAACCTGGTCCTAAACAGGCTTATGTTACCGCCCTTTGAGCCACTCGCGACTTGTTCGCTCCTCTACCTATCATGGAAGACAGTCTTCTTAGTGGCGATCACCTCCGCGAGAAGGGTCTCCGAGATCAGAGCACTCACTGTGGACCCTCCCTATACTGTCTTCCATAAAGACAAAGTACAACTGCGACCTCATCCGGCATTCCTCCCTAAGGTGGTGTCTGCCTTCCATACTAGCCAAGACATCTTTCTCCCGGTTTTCTTCCCAAAGCCTCATGCTTCTCGGCGGAAGCAGCAGCTACACACCTTGGATGTGCGCAGAGCGCTAGCTTTCTATGTGGAAAGAACCAAGCCCTTCCGGAAGTCTCCGCAGCTATTTGTGGCGGTTGCGGAATGGATGAAAGGTCTGCCAGTCTCCTCCCAGAGGATTTCCTCCTGGGTAACTGCCGTATTCGCACGTGCTACGAGCTAGCTCATGTTCCCTTGGGACGCCTCACGGCGCACTCTACTAGAGCTCAAGCTTCCTCAGCGGCCTTCCTAGCGCACGTGCCCATCCAACAGATTTGCCGTGCTGCGACCTGGTCATCGGTCCACACTTTTGCCTCGCACTATGCGTTGGTACAACAGTCTCGGGACGACGCAGCCTTTGGGACGGCGGTACTCCAGGCTGCCACGTCTCACTCTGACCCCTCCGCCTAGGTAACTCGATACTCTGGTGACATCAAAATATCCTTGATAATAGATAGCCTGCCCGACAGTCGGCACAACGGCGATTGTTCGTCCTCGCAGTCTAGCTCTAGACCTCCTATCCCTCCCTTTATGTCTTTTATCAATTGTTCGGCTTCTGAAGATAACCTATTAAAAGCCTCTATCTGTTCGGGCATCAAAGCTGGGCTTCTGTGCCACTCAGAGGTTGGGGGGGGGGGAGGTCAGAGGAGAAACTGTTGAACGTATGTTAGTAGAATCCTCCTGGGATGGGGAGGAACTAGAAGAGGCCCCCGACTGCCATCCCGGAGTGGCCCCTTGAGATCCCAATGAGACCGTCCTCGGGGTGTTATACGGGGGTGGAGTGCTGGGCCACTGCCGGCATTCTACAAACAAGTCGATTAACTCATCTGAGGGGGCCGTGGGGGCCGGTTTTGGGGCTGGGGCTGTCGGGCAGGGCTTAGAGGGACAAAGGGAACCAAATCAGTCACAGGTGGGTTCAGTATACTTTGAACACAACCCAATTTTTCCTGTGCCTCTTTTAATTGGATTTTTAGTTTTTCTTGGGTGTCCTTAAGACCCCTAACTTGTGATTCCTGACGTCGCTTTCCCATTTCATCATGCCATTCAAAGTACACCTCAAACTGTCCTTGACACACAGCATTGGCAAGAAGTGCACCCCGCAGATGCACTATCCTGTCAAGGTCGAAACTCCCCTCCAGGGGAAACTGCAGTTGGGGATCATCCCTGGTATACAAATTCCACTTTTTTAAATATTTACACATCGATGGACTACAATGTACATACATATATGCAGCAGGGGTGCCTTTTGGCGGGACTGGAATCCCTTTGGACTGACCAGCCCCCATTCTCACTTCAGCCTGCTTTCACTCAAGCCACACACACGAAGGGACGCTTACTAGGATTACCACGGCTCTATTGCCTATGGCCTCTCAACCTGCCCTGGGCAGGGGAACTAGTAGGTTTTTCCTGATCAACGCCATGGCGGGAGACCTACTACAAGGAGAGGTACGGGAAGGGCGGGGTCAGGGAAGGGAGAAGGGACAGGGAAACATGCACGCACCCCAGCTTTAGAGCCACTTACCAAGGCTCACCCCCCACCCAACAACCGTGAGTGAAATTAACAAGGATGTCAGAAATAGCCCCGAATCCCGCAGTTCAGACTATAGAATGAACAGCTAAATTTAAACTGTTCCTATGCAGACAGCAGGCTACCTAGGCTTCTCTCTCAACCAGTCCCCCTGCTCCCTCCTACAAGCTAGAGGGGAGCCGCTGCAGCCCCTGCTGAATGTGGGGGTTGGGGGAAGCACTGAGCCTAGCCCTGTCGGCAGCCTGGCTGGAGAAGGAGGGAGGAGAGAAATAGATGTGACAATGAGTTTTCCCCTTTCACTAACTTTTATTAGCTCTGGATTTAAGCTCTATGGCCAGATGGCTATTGTATTCTGCCCCTGCCTTGGTCTCACCATCCTGTCCCCCACAACAACTCTGAGTGAAATTAACAAGGATGCCAGAAATAGCTCTGGAACCCGCGGGTCAGACCACAGAGTGAACAGCTAAATTTGAACTGTTCTTATGCAGGCAGCAGGCTACCTGAGGAGGCTTCTCCTTCAGCCAGTCCCCCTGCTCCCAGCTAGAGGGGAGCCTCTCCAGCCCTTGCTGAGTGCGAGGGTCAGGTGAACATGGAGCCTAGCCGCGTCGGGCAGCCTGGCTGGAGGAGGAGAGGGAGAGAATCAGCAAAGAAATGCGACAGTGAGTTTTCCTTTTCCAAGCTTTTGTTAGCTTTGAGTTTAAACTTTTTGTTATGCAGCCAAAAGAGGTGAAAGTAAGTCAGTACTGAATGCTCCACTTATTTGCTGGCACGCTATTGCACCTTTTTTTACTGGTACTCCGTACCGGGCTGTATCGGCTTACTTTCACCTCTGGGTATCATCACCTCAGTTGGCGGGATGGACCCTAAGTCTGGTTAGTCAGGATATTCGCACTTAAGGGGTCCCCCATATCGGAATCCTTCCCTATGCTCTTATTACTGAAGGAGATGAGCATGAACACCCGTTGCCAGACCCTGATTTGGACTTACAATCTTTGTTCTTATTGTTAACATCTTGGAAAGAAGCACAGGAAAAGGGATTAGCGATTTGGGCAGTTGATGGGAGTGAATATAGTCATGAAGGGCATCCTATTGCAGGATATGCTGCAATCAAGGAGGGGTCACAAGTAATGCAGGGAATAGTTAGGCCGCCTTCTGCTCAGGCAGCAGAATTCATTGCTGTTTTAGCAGTGATATCTGAGGAGACACTGGGAGAGAACTTGTGTCTGTGTTCTGATTCCAGTTGGGTTGTTCAGGCGCTTACTAGATGGCTCCCTATCTGGAAGAAAAGAGGAATGAACACTACAGATGGGAAGCCTGTCAAGTATGCCACTTATTGGAATTACGCTTGGCAAATAGCTTCCTCCAGAGAGAGCCAAATATTTATGCTAAAAGGCTCACACGAAAGAGGGATCGGTTCTGGCAAAGCTCAACAGTCAGGCTGATCAGCTGGCAAAACAAGCTGACAGGCTGGGATCAGAGTACTTACAGAATAAGACCCTGATTGTGGCTGCTGTTGTCAAGATGCCATCCCCAGACTTGTCAGCAGACAATGACATCTTAACCCTCCAAACACAGGATAAAAATTTCCAAGCCCTTTTAACAACAGAAAAACATCAAGGGTATGCTATATTTAAGGACAAGAATGGTTTAATTCTAGCAAAACCACTTGTGCTGGTTATGCTAGCTAGTTTAAGAAAGGAATTAATTACCTTAGCCCATAGTCAAGGACACTATGCCACTTCCAAAACTTTGGAATGAATTTCTAGAGTAGCATGGTGGCCGGATATGAAAGAGGTGCTTTCTAATCAGATCAAACCATGTTTCCAGTGTGCAGAGAACAACATCGATACTCGGCCCATCAAACATCCTATGTATCACCATTAGCAGACGGACCCTGGTATCGCCTTCAAATTGATTTTATAGAGCCACTCCCTCGATCAAAAAAAGGCAACTTGTATTGTTTAGTGGTAGTCGATATCTTTACACGATGGGTAGAGGCATACCCCATGCAGAACGCAAAGGCTCTAACAACTACCCGTATCCTGATGGAACAAACCTTCTCTCAGTTTGGAATTTCATCAGGAATAGATTCCAACAGGGGACCAGATTTTGTGCGGGAAATCACCAAAGCACTATGTGCCACATTAAACATCAAGCAGCGGTTACACATAGCGGCTCACCCGCAAAGTTCTGGAATTGTTGAGAGGGCTAAAAGAACTATCAAGACGACGCTTAGAAAATTGATAGATGTGCAAGGGAGGAATTGGGATAGCAAACGCCCTTATATTTTAATGGCCATGCTATCTACTAGGACTGTACAAGGGTTTTCAACTCATGAGGTGTTGACCAGCAGGGTTATGCATACACCAGAACTCTGGTGGGTGGGAGGAGTCCCACCAGATGAATACCAACCTAGGGTACAAATAGACCAATACATGCGACAATTATTAGACACCATCAGCAGCCTCCAATACCAAGTAGCTCTCCAGCTAAAGGTCAATAACCAGGCAATAACAACTCGTTTAGGCCATGTTAACAACGTGGGATGGGAGGTTGGTACCAAGGTGATAGTCTGGCATTATTCAGAGAAAGAACACGTCCTTAGTCCCCGTTGAGTGGGTCCAGTAATCATCATGAACAGAGCAAGTGCCTCGGTATACCAAGTCCGAATTCCAGCAAAAAAGATGACCAAGTTAAAATGGTATCAGTGCAGCCAATTGAAGGAATGGAAGGGGAATCAACCCATCTGACATGCTACTTATACTTCCTTTTTCATCCCTAGATTGTCATGACCACTACCATCGTGTTTGTTATGTATATAGGTTGCACTGTGTTTGTCGAAGGCGACCATTTGTTTTGTATGACGGGTAGTCATTATGCTACAGAGGATCCAATGGCAATCCCAGATACCCTGGAGAAAAATGAATCCATCTCTATTTTGGTTGTTCAAGAGGAATTGTACTGTGCGCTCAAGTAGGTAAAAGAAAAATCAATTAAGGAAGGCAAATTCCAGGCATTAGTCTCCGAAACTTACCGCAATTATCAGGCTATACCTGTAGAGTGTATAGAAAAACCAAAACTTTCTTGTAAATGGGAAATAGTCAAACCTCTGTTTAGAAACTGTACCAAAGTTAAGCTGCCTAATAGTTCCTGTATTTGCAGATGTGTTAAGTTAGAAGTGCCTAAAAATGTACCTGTGGGGTGGGTGTCTGAAAATGCATCATCTTCCTGGATTCAAGGAAGAACTAATGCAATATATCAAGTTAGTACCCTAGCACAATCCTTCCTCCTTGGTTCTCAATGTACAATTACATCTGTACTTAATTGTAATATTCCATCTATGCAGGGAAATGGTTGTAAGACAGGAAAAGGTATTTTTATCTCAAAATATTCCCCAAACTTCTCTGTAAATAGTTATAGCTGTATAACCAAGTTTAGGGTTAATGTGACTATTGCAGATTCCGGCAAGTGGTCTGTAGTAGGTCCCTATGGTTTAATGGTAGTTAAATTTGTTTTAGTGCTTCCCCCTCCTATTTCTAGTTTGATTGGCCCCTTTGTTATCAGGGAAGAGGCTAATAAAACAATCATCACGCACACCCAGTTTGCTACAAAAAGTGTTTTAATTACTACCACTCCCTCTGTAATTAATTTGTATCCAGCATGTGCTTCATTTGTGCCCTTGTTAGACATTGGGTGGGAAGCATAGCTCAGCACGATATCCACCGCACATCTTCAGGTTGCTCGAGACACAGCATTAATTCTGGGAGGAATCAGTACAGGGTAGGAATAGTGGGACTTTTAAATTCTGGATCAGTGGCAAGTATATTAACAAATCTGGGCTATAAGTTATCTGAACTCTTCTCTAATTCGTTAAATTCTATAACTCGATTAAATCTGGACCTAGTAACTATCCTCCATTCTTGGTATGCTACTCAACAGTCAGATTTCAATAGAATAGTACAGGGGTTGGGTAAATTACAGCAAGATTCCTCTGAAGCCATCTCTTGTACCCAGGAACAAATGTGGTTACAAATAATCTTACATAACATCATTCGAGAAGGATATAATGGAGTCATTGCCCCAGAGGTGAAGCAAGCCATTATAAGTAAAGTTAGTCCCTCTGAATGGGAACATCATCAATTTTGGAGAGTATTGCATTTTGCTTATGATGCACAAGCAAAAGGAGTATAGTATATAATACTTACCATCAGGAATGGGGAGACCTCACAAATTTGGCCAGTAATACCTTTGGGAGTATATGTCAGTCATACCCTCATGGTCCCAAAGGATATCTGGCACTGGGTAACCTATGCGAATCAGAAATATCATCATGTCGTCATCAATTCTTGCCAATGGTATCCTCAAGCAGGGTACCTTTGTCCATCAAAAATTTATAAGGAACCTCATGTATGTTTGGCTAAAGAAGGAAAATGTCATTATGGTTTTCTAGCACAAAATGATACCACTTCTGAAATAGTCATTGTAAAACCTGGATGAGTATGTATACGAAGTAAATGTCCCAAATTTCTTGTGGATCAAGTGTATAATATTGTCAATCCAAAGGAAGGCAATTTGTGTTTATGTTCTGTATTTACGCTAATTGGATGTGATATTAAATTTAACTCTCAGGAATGGGAAACTCAAAATTTGTCTTTGTCATATGAATTGTATAAGCATGTCACCCAATCCATCTGGGAATGATTTTAAATTTAAGTTTATTAGGGAAGTTACTAAAGCACCCTGAATTGGAAACTAAATTAAACCAGTTACAAAGGTAAGGACAGATATAAAAGGCCATGATTCACCATTCTGTAGGCTCTATTACTAAAATACTGGAGAGAGTACAGAAAACCACTACCTTCTCTTATTGGTGGCAACGTTTCTTTTCCTTCCCAGGAGATTCCTTAAAGTTAGTGGAATGGATTTCTCATCCATTAGTAATTATAGTTTAATTGAAGTGAGTATAGTTATTACTATAGTTGCCCTAGTCATTTGGATTCACTGTAAATTTTTTACTATGCGTCAGTTTATTCATCAGGTGGGCTATAATTTGGCAAAGCCATTAAGTGTCAGCAGTTACACCTTGTAATGGTGGGTGTAACACCGACAAGGAGGAGAAATGTTAGGTCTTCTTCGAGTAATTGTTCACGTCCATTACACATTAGGTGTGTGTGCGCCGCGTGAACGGACATCAGAAACTTTTCCCCTTACTGGCTCCCGTTAGGCCAGCAGGAGGCCCCGGCAGAGCAGCACCCCACTCTGGTGCATATATACCTCTGCAGGCCCGACTCTCCCTCCAGTTCCATCTTACTATCCATGGCGCCGTTGGAACAATTCCTATCTCTCGACTGAGGGTGTCTCTTAGCATTGTTAGCAGTTACCAGTGTTAGTTGTTAGTAGTTAGCAGTATCTTACTAGATAGTTAAGCTTCCTTTGTTCTAGGTTTTGGATAAATTCCGGCATCGGCCCTGGGTGGCGGGGCATGCCGCATGCCCAAAGTTTGTGCCACGTGCTGCAAGCCTATGCCGATTAGCGATCCCCACGACTCATGTCTCTGTTGCCTGGGGGAATCGCATCAGACAGAGGGCTGCAAAATTCGTAAGGCCTTCAAGCCAAGAAGTAAGAAAGAAAGAGACTTTCGACTTAAGCAGCTGCTCATGTAGGCTGCATTACAGTCCTCAACTTCGGACTGTACCACGGCTCCGGCAGCCTCAGTGAGGAGTGCTCCGGCATTGGTTCATGATCCAGAACCGGTGGGGCACCTTAAGCCTATGCCACCGAGACACCATGACCAGCCCCGGCACCAGTCGACTTCACCGACCCAGTCGAAGGGCCAACCCAAGGCCCAAGGGTGCTCCCCACATAAGAGAGCAGTGCCCATGAAGGACTCGAGTGCGCAAAAGGGCAGTGCTGCCCCAGGACAGACCCCAGTACCAGTAACTCCAGTGCTTAAAGGCCCGTCGAGCCCCAGGGTAAGCACCTCAAGTGAGGAGGAAGGGCTGGAGGAGCGCCCAGAACAATCCTCCACACTGGACACGTCTGAGGCAGCAAAGGACCTCATTGAATTGTCCGTGACAAGCCCCCTCCCGTCCAAGTAGAAGCCTCCGGCACTGAGACTGCCGTGCAGAGGCAAACTGGCAATGGTGCACCCACCGAGGTCACCATTCCAGCAACGCTCCCGGCATCAGTCCCAGTTGAGTTCCACCTCAGTAGACTTCCAGCTGCCCCTGACTTAGCGGGCCTCGGAGGCGTTGGGCCCCAGCCACGCTCAGCACCAGCCCCGCTGCCTCAGCGTTCCCCAGTTCCTTCTCCAAGCAGACACCAGGACATTTCAAGGCCAGGACCAAGCACTGGCGATCATTCCCGGTCTCCAGGATACCGGTACCGATCCCGGTCCCAGTCAGCAAGGCACCACTCCCGATCCCAGTCCCGGTCAATACGATACCGCTCCCCAGTCCCTGACCGGCACCATTCCTCGGCACCACCGTGGCCCTCGAGGTCGCCTTCCGTGGAATCTGAGGTGGACTCGGGCTGCTCTGGCTATGCCTGCAGGGCACCAGCCAGCAGAGTGCACCAAGCCTTGTGGTACCCACACTGGGGGCCGTCAGTGCAGTGGCCCTTCTGGACACCATGGGCCTACCACCAGCAACAAGTGCAGAACCTCAAGGTCCAGCTTCTCAGAGCATCGGTCCCGCTCCCCACATGGCGCCCCTCCTCTGACAAGGAGGCCCCGGTTTCTAGACCACCAGATGCATCGGAGCAAAAAAGGGCCAGGACGGCACTGAGCCCAGTGCCTCCTCAAGCATGCTCAGTTGGGCAGACCGCAGAGGAGCCCCTAGTCTGTGAAGAGTCACAGGAAGGGCTAAAGGATGAAGTGCAAAAGGCGTTAACTTCTTCGTCCTCGCCAGATGAAGCCATGGTAGGTACAGTGGTTTCAGGGCCTCCCCCGATTGATCACAGGGCACACCAAGAGCTGCTCTGCAGGGTAGCCCAAAATTTGGGCTTGCAGGCGGAGAGATGGTAGAGCAGGAGGATCCCGTGGTGGACATCCTGAGCCCTGAAGGCCCCACCAGAATTGCGCTCCTGCTCATAAAAACAATATAGTCTAATTATAAGACAGTATAGCAAATGCCAGCCTCCAGTGCGCCAACAGCAAAGGGCATAGAAAGGAAGTACTTTGCTCCTTCCAAGGGGTTTGACTTCCTCTTCTGTCACCTGCCACCCTGTTTGCTGGTCATATCTGCAGTTAACGAATGGGAACGGCATGGACAACAAGTCCCAGCCCCTAAGGCCAAGGAGGAGAAGCAGTTGGACATATTTGGTAGAAAGATCTAGTCACCTGGGGGCCTCCAACTGAGGATCGCAAATCAGCAGGCGATCCTAAACAGACACAATTTTAATTCATGGGCAGAAGTCTCCAACTTTAAGGACTTCTTGCCCCAGGGCTCACAGCCTGAGGTCACGGCCATCGTGGACAAAGGGAAGGTAGTAGCCAAATCTCCCTGCAGGCCTCGCTTGATTCAGCGGGTGCAGCTGCTAGGAAAATAGCATTGGGAGTGGTGATGAGACGCTTGGCGTGGCTGCAGGCTTCAGGCCTTCCATCAGAGGTCCAAAACACCCTCCAAGACCTCTCGTTCGAAGGGTCCGGCTTGTTCTCAGACCAAATGGATGCCAAGCTGCATAGCCTCAAAGACTCCCAGGTGACCCTCAAGTCATTGGGGATGCACACCCCGGCGACACAGAGAAAGCCTTTTAAATCCCAGCCACCACAACAAAGACAGTACCATCCTCGCCCCAGGCAGAAGCCTTATCACAGAAGGAGCAGAGATAATAGGCGTAGGCAAAACAACACGCCTAACCAAGGCCAGGGCCAGGGCCAGGGCCAGGGCCAGGGCAAGCCACAACCTGGCAACAAGCAGGAATTTTGAAGGTGCTCTTGAGGACAGCGCACCAAGCCTCTCACCAGATCCTCCCCTCTGTTTCATGAACCGTTTGTCCCATTTCTACCATGCGTGGTCCAATATAACATCGGACCGTTGGGTCCTGCACATGGTGAAGGTGGGATACACGATTCAGTTCTCCTCGCCCCCTCCCTCCCATCCCCCATGCCCATCCCTCTTCAGGGACCCCTCTCATGAGCAACTCCTGGTGCAGGAGGTTCCAGGCCCTTCTCAGGGCAGGGGCGGTGGAGGAGGTCCCTCCAGACCTAAGAGGAAAAGGATTCTAATCCAAGTACTTCCTTATCCCCAAAGAAAAAGGGGGTCTTTGACCCATTCTGGACCTACGTGGACTCAACAAATTCCTAGTCAAGGTCCGCTTCCACATGGGTCAGCCTTGGCTCTATTATCCCATCCCTGGATCCGGGGGATTGGTATGCTGCCCTTGATATGAAAGATGCGTACTTTCACGTGGCCATTCATCACATTCACCGGCAGTTCCTGAGGTTCACCATAAACCAGCACCATTACCAGTTTACAGTCCCACACTTCGGCCTGGTGATGGCCCCACAGGTGTTCACAAAATGCATGTCAGTGGTGGCAGCATTTGTTCTAAAAAGAAAAATGTGAGTGTATCCGTACTTAGACGATTGGCTCCTCGCAGGCTGGTCTGAGGATGAGGTCTGTTCCTACATAACGATGGCACTAAACTTTTTCATTCCACAAGCTAGGTCTCCTAGTCAACGTGCCCAAGTCCTCGCTGATACCTAAGCAGAGACTGGACTTCATAGGGGCAGTCCTGGACTTGGTACAGGCACGAGCAAGCCTACCAGTTCCCAGGTTCCTAGCCATCCAGCAAACTGCAATCTCTATGCAACGGTTCCCCACAACTACAGGTTAGATGCTGCATGCAGCTTCTGGGGCACATAGCAGTGTGCACCCATGTATTCAAACATGCCCAGCTGAGACTCAGACCTATGCAACTGTGGCTAGCCCAAACATATCACCCTGGCAGAGACCCCTTGGACCTTGTAGTGACAATCCCAGCTTGAGTCTCTGACTCCCTCAGCTGGTAGCTCGATCAGCAGGTAGTTTACGAAGGGGTCCCCTTCGCTACACCGCAGCCCACCTTGATGCTGGTAACAGACGCATCAGACCTAGGCTGAGGAGCACATTTGGGAGACCTGCAAACACAAGAGTTGTGATCCAGGGAGGAAATGTTGCTCCACATCAAAGTGAAGGAGCTAAGGGCAGTTCACCACACCTGCCAGACCTTTCACGCTACCATAGAAGGCCATAGCATGACAGTTCTGACGGACAGCACTACCATCATGTTCTACATAAATAAACAGGGGGGTGCCCGTTCCTCTCCCCTCTGCCACAAGACACTTCTCCTGTGGGACTTTTGTATAGCCCACTCAGTCCAACTAGTGGCATCATACCTTCCAGGGATACAAAACAAGCTGGCGGACCGCCTCAGCAGATCGTATCAAGTGCACGAATGGACGTCTTGAGATCAATCTTCCAGAGGTGGGGATTTCCCCAAATAAATCTCTTTGCCACCAAGAACAACAGCCAATGCCCTCGATTTTGTTCCTTTCAGAACCTCAGCCCAGGCTCAGTGGCAGATGCCTTCGCGATTTCATGGGGCGGGAGTCTGAAGAACGCCTTCCCACCACTCCGACTCATCCACCGAGTCCTGCTCAAGGTCCGCAGGGACAAAGTGTCGCAGCCTTAAGGCCTCTATTCTAACATGGCGTCTGTATGGCCAATTGTCGGTCATCTAAAAGTCACACTGGTACTGTGTGCAGCACCGTAGTGCAGTGTGCAACATTAAAGTGCCGTGTGCAGTTTCCCGCTCTTTTGCCTGGTCACCTAGGGGTCAGGCTAGTGTCTTGTGCAGTTTCCTGCTTTTCTGCCTGGTAACCCAGGGGTCAGGTTAGTGCTGTGTGCATAACGCCAGCGTGCCGTGAGCAAAGGGGCCCAATCTGACCAATCGTAGTTCAGTTCAAAGGGTTGGATTAGGGTTGTGTAAAACCATGCTAGTGTGCTGGGTGCAGCTTCTAGTGTGCCGTGTGCAGATTCTATCTACGTAGAGGGCAACAGCTCGGAACCTGGAGGGCGTGGGAGCTAGGGACCAATCAGATTTTGGCAAGTGTAAAAGAGCCTTTGAATAAAACCATGCCTCGTGCCAGGATCTGCAGGAGTATCCACGTGCTGACTGAAGGACCTGATCAACCTTTCAGCCAGGGGTCTCCTCCGGATATAGCCGGCTCGGGACGTGTCGTTTATTGCTTTTTCAACATTATCTTCCACGGATTCGATATGCTTCTGGTGTCTGTACTGCTGGTCAGCTGCGCCTGGAATATGGTGCTTGCTCTCTAACTTTCTGTGCTTTGCCTAGCCTCTTCTCTTTTTTCCCTCTCTTATTTGGTATAGAACTGCATATACTGTTATCTGATATAAAGTTGTGTATATATGGTATATAAGAATTGAGTCATAATAACTGCTATTGAAGTTAATTGGTGTATTTGATAGTAGTATTTGGTTAGTGTCACACAGTTCATTTAATTTGATGTATTCGTTTACTTTTTTAAAGAGCAGTTGATTTTTGAAGTATTTGGTTCCTTGTTAATGAATGTAAATAGTGTCCTTCAAGTTGTGTAAAGGTTTCTTGTTCTAATAGTATTGCTAGTTGGTAAAAGTGCTCCTCCCCAGCCCAAGTTGTGATTTTCTCCCTGTTAATAAACGGCCACGTGGTGTTTTGAATTTTCAGTCTGTCTGGTCTTAATTTTCCTCTCTCAATTAAAAATTCACTGAACCCGCATTAGGGAACGGACACAAAGCAGTAATGATTCTCATCGCACCGGCTTGGCCACGCCAGCATTGGTTTACGACTCTGCTGGAACTGTCAGTGACTGCCCTGATTGCCCTGCCCCTGCACCAAGATCTCATCACACAGGACAGAGGTCGCCTGCTCCACCCAAACCTACAGTCTCTACATCTCACGGCATGGAATCTCTGTGGCTAAACGCTATGGAGAGTAGGTGCTCCCGCCAGGTCTAACAAATTCTCCTCGGTAGCAGAAAACCTTCCACAAGTGCAGCATACCTAGCCAAATGGAAGAGGTTCTCCTACTGGTGCAAACCTAAGCTCATACAGCCTCTTCAGGCCTCCATCCCATCCCTACTAGAATACCTACTGCACCTCAAACATCAGGGTCTCGCCTCCTCCTCAATCAGAGTACATCTGGCCGCCATATCGGTATTCCACCCTGGGGAGTCTGGGCATTCCGTGTTTTCCAACCCCACAGTAGTCCGATTTCTCAAGGGGCTGGAGAGGGTGTTTCCCTACTCACACCACCGGTTCCCCCCTGGAACCTTAATCTGGTCTTAACTAAGCTCATGGGATCACCTTCTGAACCCCTCGCCTCTTGCTCTCTCACGCATCTCTCATGGAAGGTGGCATTTCTGGTGGCCATTACGTCGGCTAGGAGGGTGTCAGAGCTGAGGGCCCTCACTTCAGAACCCCCATATACAGTTTTTTATAAGGACAAAGTGCAGCTGAGGCCACACACTAAATTCCTCCCTAAATAAAAAATAGTATTTTTAGGCAAACTCATTGGCTTGATATAATTGATTTCAAATCTTCCGGTAACAACAGAAAGGAAAAAAGTCAAGTTCTAATAGTAGAAATTATGTGTCAAAACCAGATACAAGGGGTGCCTCAAATCATGCAGATTCAGGGAAAGATAAAAATGAACAAGAACCCTACAGCAACCCTGCTGACTTAAGAGGATTCAGAACTGTACTATGTAAATGACTACTGAAGTATGAAAAGATGGACCAGAGAGATAAACTATGTACTGATGAACTGTTCGGAAGACTTGCGAAGGATGAGGATAAATTATCAACAGCTACAGCAGTTAAACCTATGGAACTGCAAGAGCATGAGAACTTATTACGGCAGGACCAAACCCTTCCTTTTTCCTCAGAAGTGGTACCAATAAACAATGACTTAAGGGGAAGACCGGTGATAGATGCCGCTGTAGCGAGGCGGTGTAACTCCCCTCCTCCACAGGGAGGGTTGAGCCCCATCAATCATCCCACAGGGTGGAACTTCCGGGCAGAAGCCCCGCCCCTCAAAGAGTCAGGCGGCGACCCGGAAGCATAAAAGCCGGGTGCCGGCTTTCAGTTGGAGCTCAGCTGCCAGCCAGAGCAGACGTGCCGGCTGACCCTCGTCGCTGGGAGGCTGCGGAGCTCAGAGACAGGTATCAGGCCTTGCCGGAGCCAACCTGCAGCAACTACGATGCTGTGCTGCCAGAGCTACCCCGCAGCAGCTACGATGCGGAGCCACCAGAACTAACTCCCCGGCACTACGACGCGGAACTACCAAAGCTGCCCAGCCCTTACTACGGCCCGGAGGAACCCTCGGACCAGACCTGGCCCAGCTGCCCGGAGGTGCTCCCGGATCTACCACCTAGCCCGGACTGGGAGGAGACCATGAGGGTGGACGACCCTGCGGACCAGGTAGGAAGTGAAGGGGGGATTGGAAGTAGCCCGGGGGCGGCTGACTATAGTCAGGTCGCAGAAGGCCCCGAGCCTATGGCTGTGTGTCTCGGGCGGGATCCCCATTGAATCACCCCGTCAGTGTGTTGCGGCCCGGATCCCCACTGACCGCCTAGCGGCGATAGCCGCTACTAGGGCCCCGGGCTGGAACGCAGAGGAGTGGGTGGGCCTGCGTTCCCCCTGCCACCCGTAGCCGGGTGGCAGAAACCCCCTTTCACCCTGCCCAGTGACTCTGCTTGTTTGGTGCCCCGCCCGAACCAAGGGCTGGGCCCCCAGTGACTCTGCTACCGCTCTGCCCTGCCCCAAAGGGCCAGAGCTTATTGACCCGTTTGTTTGGTGCCCCGCCCGAACCAAGGGCTGGGCCCCCAGTGACTCTGCTACCGCTCTGCCCTGCCCCAAAGGGCCAGAGCTGATTGACCAGTTTGTTTGGTGCCCCGCCAGAACCAAGGGCTGGGCCCCCAGTGACTCTGCTACCGCTCTGCCCTGCCCCAAAGGGCCAGAGCTGATTGACCTGTTTGTTTGGTGCCCCGCCCAAACCAAGGGCTGGGACCCCAGTGACTCTGCTACCGCTCTGCCCTGCCCCAAAGGGCCAGAGCTTATTGACCGGTTTGTTTGGAGCCCACCTGCATAAAAGGCTGGACCCCTACTGACGTTGCTGTGCCTCAGTCCGCCCCACAGGGACCGAACACCCGGACGGTAGACCGCGGACCCAAAGGACAGGACCCAGAGGAGAGAGAACGAGGCCGGTGTGGCTCCCCTCCTCCACAGGGAGGGTTGAGCCCTGCCCCCCTCGTCACGACTGGTACCAGAAATGGGGAGCGTCGAACCCCTAGCCCCTGTGAGCAAGGGGCCGGTAGGGGGCGCTAAGACGGTCGGCATTCCCCTGAACTAAGACATGGATCTGGAACAGTTGTTCCAACTGCTGGCCGAAAGCCAGGAGCGGCAGCAGGCGGCGCAACTGCGGCAGCAGGAACAGCAGCAGATCGCCCTTCGCGAGCAGCAGCAGCAGCAACGGGATGCCGCTTTCCTGCAGCAACAACAACAGCAACAAGCTGCTGAGATGGAGCAGCAACAGCAGCTCCTTCAGCAACTCGGGGGACAGCTACAGACGCTTCTTGGGGCTGCCGCCCGACCTGCCCACGGAGCCGTGGGAGATGACGCCGGGGGTCCCCGGCCACCGGCGCCTCTGCGCCTAACCAAAATGGGCCCGGGGGATGACCCGGAGGCCTTCCTCACCACGTTTGAACGGGTGGCCCTGGTCGCCGGGTGGGCCCGAGAACACTGGGCCACCTTGCTGGCTCCTTACCTAACGGGGCCCGCCCAGCTGGCCTATCGGGCGCTAGCCACGGAGGACGCCCGGGATTACAAGCGGGTGAAGGTGGCCATCCTAGACGCCCTGGACATCAGTGCCGAGACATTCCGGCAACGGTTCCGGGGCCAGACGTATCCGCCAGGCGCCCGGCCCCGGCTGGTTGCCCAAAGCCTGAAAGAGGTTTGCCGCCGTTGGTTGCAGCCAGAGACCCGTACGGCAGAGGAGATAACGGAGCAAGTAGTCCTCGAACAATTCATGCAGATACTGCCAGCCCGAGAACGAACCTGGGTTCTCCGCCATCGACCAGCAACCTTGGGGGCGGCGGTCTCGTTAATGGAGGACTTCCTTGCGGCAGAGGCCCCGGCGGGCCCTGTCTTCTGGGACTCGGCCTCAGGACCCGACCAGCCCCGCGAGGGGGGAAGGAGAAGAGCCACTACATCTGGATCTCGCGAGCCGGGCCAGGGTCGTGCCTCCGGACCGGTCCCGCGGACACAACGTGCGGAGCCCACCACACCCCCCGGTTCAGGTACCTCCCTTCCTGGCCCATCAGGCGCCCGCCGAAGCCCTCGGCGCGGGCACTCGGACGTAGGGCCCTGTTTCGGATGCAGGAAGGCCGGTCACCTTCGACGGGACTGTCCACAAATGGAGTGTGACTATGGGCAGGTATACGCCGGGGAAGGCCAGGCTCAACAGATTCAGTCCCCAAAGCTTACGATCCGAGTGGTCGTGGGGGACCGTGTCACGACGGCCCTGGTCGACTCCGGCTGTGGGCAAACGCTTGTCTGTCGGGACGTAAGCCCGCCAATCGACCCTAACCTCAGATCCATTCACCTCCAATGCATTCATGGAGACGTTCGCCCCTATCCGAGTGCCCAAGCCCGGCTCACCGTCAACGGCCTCACCCGGTCGCTTGTTGTCAGGGTAGCGCCCCGTTTGGCCTACCCGGTCATCTTGGGTCGTGACTGGCCCACCTTTAGGGGGCTCCTCCGTTCCATTCCGGCACTAGCGGCCACGCTCCCGGAACCTCGCAGCAGACCGAAGAGGGGCCCGAGGAAACCGGAGCAGAAACCTCGGAGGAGGATGCCCCTGATCGATACGCCCTTTGAGGGAGTCGCCATGGGATTCCAATATGTCCTGCTCATAATCGACTATGCCACCTGATTCCCAGAGGCCATCCCGCTGTGGAGTATCATGGCCCGGACCATCGCGGGCGAGTTAGTGAAAGTGTTCTCCCGCATGGGGCTGCCCAGGGAAATTCTGACAGACCAGGGCACGAACTTCACATCCCGCCTCTTGAACCAGGTCTGTCGACTCCTGGGGGTCCAGCAACTCCACACCTCAGTCTACCACCCTCAGACAGACGGGCTGGTGGAGCGCTTTAACCGGACCCTCAAAAGTATGAAGAGACGGTTCCCCCCTGCAGAGCTGCAACACTGGGACCAACTCTCCCGCCATTACTTCTCGCTATCCGGGCGGTCCCCCAAGCCTCCACCAAGTTCTCCCCTTTTGAACTTCTATATGGTCGGAGGCCGAGGGGTCTCCTGGATTTAATGAAGGAGGCTTGGGAGCAGTCGGCCTCCCCGACCCATGGACTTCTTCAGTATGTACTCCGATTACGGGAACACTTGACTCAGGCTGGGACTCTAGCCAAAGAGAACCTCAAAGCGGCCCAGGAGAGGCAGGAGCAGAATTACAACCAGGGTACGCGAGAGAGAGAATTCGCCCCAGGAGACCGGGTTCTCCTGCTCCTCCCCTCCAGCGAATCAAAATTGTTGGCCTGCTGGCAGGGCCCCTATGAGGTGCTCCGGAAGGTGGGACCCGTCAACTATGAAATTCGCCAGCCAGGTCGCCACAAGGAAAAGCAGGTGTACCATATCAACCTGCTGAAGCCGTGGGAGGACCGAGAGGGCCTCCTGATTGACTCACGCCCGCCGGTGCTGGAATTGGGCCCAGAAGTGGGCATGGTGGAGGACGGGTCAGAACCGGCCCTGGGAAGCGCCCTGACGGAGGAGCAACGCAAACAGGCCAAGTGTCTCGTGCAGACCTTTCGGAAGACCTTCATGGCACTACCAGGCTGCACGGCCGCCGCTTCCCACCCAGTCCACACTGAACCTGGGAAGGTCATCCGGGATACGACCCGGCCCATCCCATACCGAATGCGCCAGGAGGTTGAAGAGGAGGTCAGGGCAATGTTAGCCTTGGGGGCCATCGAGCCATCCCACAGTGAGTGACGCAGCCCAGTGGTGCTGGTCCCTAAGCCGGATGGCTCCCGGCGCTTCTGCATTGACTTTCGTAAAGTTAACGCTATCTCCCGCTTTGATGCATACCCGATGCTCCGGATCGACGAACTACTCGGCCGCTTGGGAGAGGCCCGATACATCACGACGCTGGACATTAGTAAAGGGTATTGGCAGATCCCCCTCGAGGAGGCATCAAAGGAGAAGACTGCCTCTGCTACCCCATCCGGGCTCTACCACTTTACTCGGATGCCCTTCGGCCTCCATGGCGCTCCCGCGACCTTTCAGTGGCTGATGGACCACCTCCTACGACCACACCAGGAGTATGCGGCCGCCTACCTGGACGATGTAGTGATCCACAGCCGCTGCTGGGACACCCATCTGAAGCAGGTCGCGGCAGTCGTCCGGACCCTCCGGGAAGCGGGCTTAACCGCGAACCCCAAGAAGTGCCGCATAGCCTGGGAGGAGACCAACTACCTCAGGTATACCATAGGGCGGGGGCAGATAAAGCCCCTCGTGGGAAAAGTTCAAGCCCTGGTGGAGTGCCCCACGCCGACAACCAAGCGGCAGGTACGGCACTTCCTAGGGCTCGTCGGATACTACCGGAGGTTTATCCCCCAGTTCGCCTCGATAGTGGCACCCTTAACCAGGCTACTAACCAAGAACAGCCCCCGGAACGTGTGCTGGACCCCGGAGTGTGAAGCGGCTTTCAACACGCTCCGTAACTGCTTATCCAGGAGCCGGTCCTTTACAGTCCCGACTTTAGTAAACCCTTCGTCCTTCAGACGGATGAGTCTAATGTGGGCTTGGGGGCGGTCCTCTCACAGGAAGGAGACGGAGGAGACCATCTCGTCCTCTACATGAGCCGGAAGCTGTTTCCCCAGGCACACGGACTCAGCACTTCGGAAAGAGGCCTCGCGTAACTGGGCCTGCGGGCTCTTCGGTTCTTCCCCTGCTCGGTGGCCGTTTACTCTGGCACGGAGCCGTCCACATCCAGGTGGCATGAGTGAGGACAACATGCCCGCATCATGCAGTGGTATTTTGGCTTGCACCTTGCCTTCACGAATCCGCGATAGGGCTGCCAAGGACACGCCAACGCCATTTCTTCTCTGCCGCTCGAGGAATGACCCCGGCCGTGACGGGCACCGGACTGGGGCGGGGAGCTTAGCGAGGACGATGCTCCCTCCTCACGGGTGAGCCCTGTCAATTATCCCACAGGGTGGAACTTCGGCGGGCCGCCCTCAAGGTCAGGCTGTGCGACCGGAAGGATAAAAGGCCGGTACGGCCTTCCGTTGAGCTCAGCTGCCGGCAGAGCCGATCGTCGGCCACCGTCGTTCGCTGGAGCGCAGGAGCTCAGAGACAGGTATCAGGCTTTTCCGGAGCAACCGCGCCACTACGATGCGTGCTGCCGGACGCGACCCGCACAGCTACGATGCGACCACAATAACTCCCGGCACTACGACGGACTCCAAAGCTGCCACCCTTACTGCCCGGAGAACCTCGGACCGACCGGCCCCAGCTGCCGGAGATGTGGCTCCGGATATCCCACCTAGCCAGACTGGAGGGGGGGGGGGGGGGGGGGGCAGGAGGGTGGACGCCCTGCGACCAGCGTCGGAAGTGAGGGGATTGACGTAGCCCGGGCGGCTGACTATAGTCGGACCGCAAAGGCCCCGAGCCTATAGCTGTGTGTCTCGGGCGGGATCCCCATTGAATCACCCCGTCAGTGTGTTGCGGCCCGGATCCCCACTGACCGCCTAGCGGCGATAGCCGCTACTAGGGCCCCGGGCTGGAACGCAGAGGAGTGGGTGGGCCTGCGTTCCCCCTGCCACCCGTAGCAGGGTGGCAGAAACCCCCTTTCACCCTGCCCAGTGACTCTGCTTGTTTGGTGCCCCGCCCGAACCAAGGGCTGGGCCCCCAGTGACTCTGCTACTGCTCTGCCCTGCCCCAAAGGGCCAGAGCTTATTGACCTGTTTGTTTGGTGGCCCATCCGAACCAAGGGCTGGGCCCCCAGTGACTCTGCTACTGCTCTGCCCTGCCCCAAAGGGCCAGAGCTTATTGACCTGTTTGTTTGGTGCCCCGCCCAAACCAAGGGCTGGGCCCCTCAGTGACTCTGCTACCGCTCTGCCCTACCCCAAAGGGCCAGAGCTTATTGACCTGTTTGTTTGGGGCCCGCCTGCATCAAAGGCTGGACCCCTACTGACGCTGCTGTGCCTCAGTCCGCCCCACAGGGACCAAACGCCTGGACGGTGGACCGTGGACCCGAAGGACAGGACCCAGAGGGGACAGAACGAGGTCGGTGTGGCTCCCCTCCTCCACAGGGAGGGTTGAGCCCCGGCCCCCCTCGTCACAGCCACATTTAAGGGAGGGTTCAGTAAATTTAAGCAAACAAAGCAAACAGGTGCCTCACTATGTCTAATTTGTACAAAGGCAACATCAGAAGTAAAAAGGCTTCCAGTCCAAGAATTAAAGATTCTAGAAGGCTATAATGGTAAAGAAAGTGTAGTTCCTTTCTTGGAACCCATAATATATAAAATTGGAAGACTAATCACAAAACTACCTATGGTATTCAGTCTTTAGATGGACAAAGGATAATAGGCATTGACATTTTAAAAGAACTGAATCTAATTGTGGATTTGCCTAACAGAATTTTAATTCAAGATAAGACTGTAAAGGGAGGATTTATTGTTCCTGCCTCCCATATTGTTGCTGCAGTGAAAGCCTCAGAGGAATTAAAGATTCTTGATTGGGAACAAGAAATTGCAGCTGTGGCAAAGAAATATCCTAATACTTTTTGCCACATATAAGTTAGAGTGTGGGAAGATATGTGCTGAAGTAGTTGTAATGGGTCCTGATCCAAAGCCCCAACAACAATATAGCCATTCCAGGGATGCAGAAGAAGAGATTAGTGAGACAATCAATGCTCTTGTTGATAAAAAAAAGTATTAATAGAAACCTCTAGTACTTTTAACTTCCCGAGATGGCCAGTACTAAAAACAGACAAAAAGACTTGGAGACTTAGTGTCAATTATAGGGAATTAAACAAAGTAACCCCCAGAATAGCACCGGTAGTGGCAAAATTCCATGAAGCAATTGCAGCTTTTTTGGCAGGACCTAAATGGTTCACTGTATTTAGACCTACCATATATACTCAATCATAAGCCAGTTCATTTATAACCTGAACCCCCCAAGATGGATTAAATAAAAATGGCAGATGTTTATGACCCATTCATAAGTTGACCCTATAATTCAGGGGTCGACAAACTTTGGCTCCCGGCCCATCAGGATAAGCTGCTGGTGGGCCGAGATGGTTTGTTTACCTTGAGTGTCTGCAGGCAAGGCAACTTAAGTAAACAAAATGTCCCAGACCGCCAGTGGCTTACCCTGATGGGCCAGGACAGCAACTGGTGGGGAAATCTGGGGGAATGAGGAGAAGCTGGGGGTTAGGGGAGTAACCTCTGTGACCATCCCTCACATGACCCCACTCCTAACTCAGGACCTCCACACATGATCTCTCCCCGTGTAACCCTTCTCCACCCCTAGCCCGGGATCTCCACACTCTCTCCATCCCATCCCTTCCCACCTTACTGGGGAGGGCCAGGGGAGAATGTCTCTGGCATGACCAGAGCTGTCCCAGCAGGCCGGGCCGGGCAGCCACAGCCTGCCAGCCCTGTAGCTGCAGCTGCTTTGGAGGCTGGGGAGAGAGCAGCGTGCCCAGAAGAGGAGAGACTCTGGCCTTGCCTCTTCCCT
The DNA here is from genome assembly GCF_003597395.2 of Chelonoidis abingdonii. NCBI lineage: Eukaryota > Metazoa > Chordata > Testudines > Testudinidae > Chelonoidis > Chelonoidis abingdonii. The sequence continues at coordinate 104,797,662 of NC_133770.1, read as the reverse complement.
TCTGGCTCTGCTGCCTCTCCTTGCCCCCTCGGTGGGGGAGCGGGGGAGTCTGTGTCTCACCTCTTCCCCTCTCTGTACCCATTCATAAGCCAACCTTTTCTCTGATGCTTCTTTTACTAAAAAATTTTGGCTTATGAATGAGTATATACGATAACTAAAGCATTATTTTCAATACCGCTTCCTCCTAGCTCCTGGTATAAGTTTGCTTTTACTTGTGTTAATTGGCAAGTGACATTGTAGAGTCCCTCAGAGATACTATAATATGCCATTAATCTGCCATAAATGTGTCACCAAAATGTGGGATGGAAGAAAAGGCAAAAACGATGTAATTAGTTATATCGATGATGTTCTAATCATGACCACAACCAAAGAAGAAAACCTTGAAGTTTTGGAGTCTGTACTAAGGAAAATTCAGGAGACTGGATTCGTTATCAGTCCAGTAAAAGCACAGATGTTACAAAAGAACGTCACTTATCTTGGAATGGAACTGGGTAAAGTTTGGCGTAGACCAGATGCTCAAAGAGTAATGACATAAGAGATTTGTTTCTTTAGCTGTTCTGATCCTGTGTAAAATCCTGCAGCACCTAGGACAGAGACATGCAGAAAAGCCGCTAGAAAGGGGTTCTAAACATCATAAAACCACCTCTCCAAATTTGCATAACAATGGTGGTGACAGTATCATAATGCTTTAGCTTGCATAAAACAGTAGTTATTTTTAGAATTCAGGCTTTAAAAAAGTAGGAAATAATGATAGTTTAGAGCTAAAAATCCAAAATGGCGACCACAATGATTCTCTTCCAGAAAACATCAAAACAAAGGACACAGACCAAATTGACCAAGAGATAGGGGTGAAGTAAAGTTCAACAGAGATAACTGAGCTCTCCAAAATGATTGAAGAGTGGTGCTAGGAGGAGGATTTAGACAGGATTAGTGTCCATGCTGATACATTCAAATTGACAGATTGAGCCAGTATAATTAGGAAGGGAGGATCTAAGCTAATTTCTGAACTTGGAAAAGCAACCAATCAGAAGAGGCTAGGGACTGAATATAAGGCTGACAACCAGCAGGCTAATATGTGGACCTGAAGTGAGGAGAAGGTAGAAGTAAAAGGTTTTAGAGGAAAGCAACTGCAGTAGCAACTGAAGAAGTAGCAGGAGCCATGACATGTCAGCAACTTAATTTTGACAGAGCAGAAGGACCCCCCTTGAGATGGTTCAGAGAGAATTAAGAAGAGAATGCAAGTCTGACTTTCTGCTTATTTTTAAAGAATGACAGGGTGTGCCTGTAAATAAAGCTGGATGTGACCGTTTGATCACCACTCACAGAATACTAATGTTAAATTGTAATGTATATTCAATATATAAGCTTGTAATGCTTTTCATTTAAAAGACTGCTTGCTCCATCATTTTTTCCTTTTGTTTTGGGCTGCTGCAGGCTGTCTGCCTACTCTCTCTCTATGTGGCTGGCTCACTACTAAGTACAGGGGGGTTGGTTGGTTTGTGGTTTGGGTGGTACAGGGAGGTTTGTGGTTTGGGTTTCAGCAGGGCCGTCCTTAGTCATATGCAGCATATGTGGCTGCATTCGGCACCACTAAATTTGGGGTACCACTGCTGGGACAGAACAGCAAGCAGGTAAGAACTGGATTAGGTCATAGGGCTGAATGCACTGGCGAGACAGTACATTGTGAGGGAGGGTACTGGCTACTGAGGTATCTGGGAAGGGGCAGGGGAACTCACCTGTGTGACTCTCTACCCACCACCATGAGGTGAGGTGGGCCGGGCAGAACCAGCGGTATCCTTTTGCTACCCCCAATAATGCAGATGCTCGGGCTGGCTCACTTCCTCGGCAGCCAGCCCAAACACCTTTGCTCCAAGTGACCTCATGGGCTGGAATGCGCACAGCTGGCTGGGCTGGGGAACACGTGTCTCGTACAGCGTGCATGGCAGCCATCCATCTGATCCACATTTATACTTAATTGTTTTTATAATATATCATATGATCCCTATACAAATATGTGTTCCTGTTTTTAACACTCAGATGCCCAACTCCCAATGGGGTCTAACCCAAATAAATTTGTTTTACCCTGTATAAAGGTTCGCCCTCTAGAACACTGATAGATATGCACAGTTGTTTGCTCCCCCAGATAGTAATACATACTCTGAGTTAATTAAGTAAAAAGTGATTTTATTAAATAGAGAAAGTAGGAGTTAAGTTGTTCCAAGTAGTAACAGACAGAACAAAGTAAGTCACCAAGCCAAATAAAATAAAATGCGCAAATCTATGTCTAATCAAACTGAATACAGATAAGATCCTCACCAGTTCCAGAATGCTCCCTTTTACAGACTAATCTCCTTTTAGCCTGGGTCCAGCAATCACTCACACCCCTTGCATACTGTCCTTTGTTCCAGTTTCTTTCAAGTATTCTGAGGGGTAGTGAGGCTCTCTCTTTAGCCAGCTGAAGACCACCATGGAGGGGTTTCCCAGGGGTTTAAATAGACTTTTTCTTGTGGGTGGAGACCCGCTCCTCACTCCTATGCACAGTCCAGCTCCAAGATGGAGTTTAAGAGTTACCTGGGCAAATAACGTGTCCATGCATTGTAAGGATTTTTATCTCTCTAGGCCGATTTGATAAGATGATCTCTGGGAGCCTTACAGTTTAACTCCCGCTGTGTCCCCCTTTTAAGCCCATCTATCAGAGCTGACCCCAAATGAATAACACACGTACAAATGTAGAACAACCAACAACACTTTATTTGCTAAGGGGAGGGAAAGGGGAATAGATTAATGATTCTGTAGATTTGGAATAATACACAGGCACGCACATGCACTTATAATACAAGATGTTCTTCTACCTTTACAGACATTAGCGATAAAGAGGCTGCAGGATCCAGATAACAGAAGCCAGCGATGAACACTGACCGTGGATGACAGATGAAATAAACAGGCACGTATCCCTATCTTAACTCCCACTCTAACCCGCTTTGCGTCGTCTTGAGTGCACAATTGATCTAACTAATCAGACCAGGTCCGTGTACGTAAGTTTCCTTTCCCAAAACAACAAACAAACAACCCCAACTTTATTAGTAAGTAACTATTGCAGGCCAATAGCCAGTGCCAAGATTGTACCACACTTCGAGAGAGAGCTAGACACCTGCACCTCTGACAGCTCAAAAGCTCAAGAGCCAGTGCCCCTGGCCCCTCCCCTCTTTAGTCTTTATAGGGAGCTGTTGCTAGGCAAGGTCAGATTCCCGCTTTTTCCATTTTCCCGCCTTTTCTGAGGAACAAGAACCTGACCCAAAATGGAGGTCACCTTGTCCTTTTACCAAAACAAAATGGCCTTTTGATTTACAGAACTTATTTTAACTTTTATACACAATAATTTGGCAAACATGTAAACTGAATTTAACAGCATAACTCTCAATTTTTACAGGTAGCATCCATTGTTTACATGCTACCTTGAAAGTCCTAAAGTAGACTTCTTACGTGGATTGTAGCATTCCAAGATTCATTGTCCTTTAAGTGTCTCTTAATTAGGTATTTACTTCAACATTCCTTTCTCCAGGAACTGACCAAATGCTCTACTAAGGTTATTTAGAAATCAAGCCAGTACACAGTCAATATTTATAACTTCAAATACAAAAATGATACATGCATGCAGATAGTATTAGATTCGGTAGATCATAACCTTTATATAGATATGTTACATAGCATATGTAGCATAGACGGATTCAGTAGATCATATTCCTGTTATGTCATATTCCCATAAAGCATTATGGGGTACAGCGTCACACTACCTAAGAAAATGAAAAATACCAAGGGATTTAATTTGTTTGCAGGTATCATCACATAGTCAATGATCATAGGGATTAGAAAAATTAAATGTACATATCTTTCAGGATTTGAGAAAAGAAAGTAGAAGAAAGCTAAACAGATGCAAGAAGAAAAGGGAAAAATAACTCGTCACAAATTTCTTCAGGCACAATCCAAGACAAGTCAGTTGACATTCAAGGCTCTTTCAGAGGTGGGAAGTGAAAGTGGTATTGTAAGAGAAAAAGAAAAGGCAACGTGAGAGGAATCCAAAATATTACCAAATTCAGAAAACAATGTTATGGTTGTTGCGGAGGAAGAGAAGGAAATCCAGCGTCTTTGGATAGACAATGGAGAACACAGCAGTTAACACTGCTATAACTGAGAAACTGGTACAGTCAACTAATCCTACTGCTGTAGATGGGAATGACTAAGAAGAGTTGTGCAGTAATAACCCAGCCTCTTGAAAGTACCTACATATAAAGAAAAGAGATCTTATCATATTGAAGGGTCCACCACATAAGCCCGAAAACTTTCCTTGTGATTCTTTTGGCAAGAAATTGCCGATAACAGTTTTTTCTAAACATCTGAGTAATGGCGAATGTATTGAAAGAGACTGGATGGTGTGGAGAAAAGATGCTGCAGCAATATTTTGTCTTTCCTGCAGTCTCTACTAACCAATTACATCATTCAAAATTTGTCGAAGGTGGAATTGCCGATAATTGGAAAAAGATTTTCAAGAAAATCAAGAGTCATGAAGAAAATGCTTTACATTTGAGCAATTACATTAAGTAGAAAGAATTATTTCAGATACTCAGTGATAAGAGGCATTGATGCAGCATTACAGCATCATATTAAACAGAAGGAGGAAAAATGGCGTAAAATATTAACTGCCATTGTTGACGTAATTCTTTTCCTAGCAAAGAATAATCTGCCATTTTGTGGTAGCCATTCTACTGTTGATTATGACGACTGTGGGCTTTTCTTGTCAACACTGAAGCTTGTGGGCAGGTACAATACTGAGGTGAAACAACATCTAGAGATGGTAGCTCAGTGCAGAGAGTCTGGTTGAAGAATGCAGGCTCACTACCTGCCATGGTGTAGTCAGAATGAGTTCTTGAAACTGTGTGGGGAGAAAGTTTTAAACTCTATTCTTGAAGAGGTAAGAAAAGCCTGATATTTCAGCATTGTTGTTGATGGTACCCCTGATGTTTCTCACACACAGACTAGTTAGTTTTATTCTCAGATATGTGATGCAAAAAAATGGAAATTGTGATGTACATGAAAGATTTGTTAAACTAGTACATTTTTGAAAAGGAGACTGTGCAGACATACCAGAACAGATAAAGAGGTTTTTAAAAGAATGTGACTTAGAACTATCTTGGTGCAGAGGGCAGGGATATAACAATGCCTCTAACATGTCAGGAAAATTTCAGGGAGTAAAGACAAGAATTTTGGAAGAAAATGCCCAAGCCTATTTTTTTCCATGCAGCGCTCACACACTGAACCTCTGTGGCACCCACACTATGGAAACCAGTGTAGAGGTAAAAACATATTTTGAAAATGTTCAGAAACTCTATAAAGTATTTGCTCTTAGCCCTGTGAGATGGAAAATTTTGCATACCACTGCGAATATATCTCTTCATTCTGTATCTAAAACTAGGTGGACCGCAAGAGTTGATGCTGTTCGCCCCCTAATAAAAAAATCACACAGGCTTGCTGGAAAGTTTAATTAAAATTGAAGAGAAGCTTCATTTACCTCCCGAAATCCAGGCAGATTTTGACTGTTTGATTAAGTGGTTTAAGTCATTTGAATATGTACTTCTTCCTACAATATGGTTTAAAGTGCTTCAGTGTATTGACGATAAGAATAAGGTCCTACAAAGTGCCAAATTAACAATGGAAGAGGGAGCTAAGCATGTGAGCAACTTAGTCAAGGAAAGTCAAACAATGAAAGATTCTTGGCCAATTTTTTTTTTTAAAGAAGCCAAACAAGTCGCTTCAAGCCTCGGCATTGACCCAAAAATGAAAAGTGACTCAGGGATCCGGAAGAACAATTCTTTGACGACACAGGGGATGCAGACTATACGTTTGACTCTCCCAATATTCAGTTCAAAGTACAGGTGTTCTTTCCGACAATGGATTTGCTTCTATCAGAGCTAGGAGGTCTTGGCGAAAGAATGGCTGAAGTCTCAAATTTATTTTCACCCATTTTGTGTTCACCATATAAAGTGAATGAATCTTCTATAAAAATTTTTGTTGACACAGCTGCCCATTTGGGGGCTCAGCCCCATTAAACTGGTCGGGCACTAACATATGGACATTAATTCCCCTCTGATACTATACGACAACCCCGACAGTGTAGTGAGAGGATGTGGCCTCCCTGCAACCCAGATGGGGTAGGATGACCACCACACCACTACAAACATGGTATAAGTATAGTGTAGAACAGTATATAAAGTCAACATGTGTGTGCAAGTGTTTGTAAGAATACATAAAATTCTATTACTGATTGCAACATACCTATGTAAACTTTAAAGCAGTTGAAGAACTGCTGTCAGTGATTTGTAACAAAACTGGCTATTTGTAACAAATCGCTTCACTTAGAATAATTTTAATTCTATGCTATTGGGGTTTGAATGCGAGGGCGACAATTGAAGTGTGGGGGGGGGTTCATACAGGAGGTGTGCTCCCAGGCAGAGCTCTTAGCTACTCAGCATTAGTGGGGCTTGTGAGTTCTGCAGAGAGGTGCTTCTCCCAGCTTGTGTCCCTGAGGCAGGGAGTCAGTGTTTTATTTACAGAAGCAGGATAATTAAGATAAGAAAAGGCTAATAATTTAAGTAAGTATCTGGAAGTAGTTAGATGAACCTGTAAAACAAGAATCCCTCTGTGGCGTGGGGGTGGGTTTGAAGAGAGAGCATGGGGACCCCGCCAAACCTTCGGAGCCAATGTTACATTCAGAAAAGAGGAAGATGTGAGGGGCATAAATGAAAAGAAGGAGCCAAAACACAGGGAAGGGATAGCCAGGGTATAGAGAAGTTTCCACTCTACCTGATACTTATAAGACCTAAGTACTGTAGTACAATGGTGGGCAACCTACAGCCCACATGCAGCCCATCGGGGTTCTATGTGTGGCCCACGAGACATGTGACATCAAAGCACTGCTATGGTTCAATTTGCAAACCCCACAAATTCTAGGTATGCAAGCACAGTTAGCAAAACTACCTTATCCTGGGAGACCATCTTGGTTACAACACCAGTGGACGTGGAAGGTTGCGCTTTTTGTTACTTTTGCCGGTAATTTAATTTGCCCCTAATTATATAATGGATCACTTTGTGTTGAAAAGGCATGATAAAGAAGGAGAATCAAGTACAAAATCAAAAAGTACAAAGGAAGAAGTAGCCGCCAAAGAGCGGAAAATCAGTGACGAGGGCAGAATGGTAAAAGAATTGGGAGCTGGATTATTTTGTTATTGAACAGAAAGAGAGGCCATTTTGCTTCATTTGCAACGAAGTAATATCAGTTCCAAAAAAAATACGTAAAGAGACATTATGAAACACGTTATTCCTCTCACATAGCAAAATTTCTGGTAGGTTCTGCCCAACATGCTCAACAGCTTTCAAATCTGAAGGAAGCCGAGGAAATGCAGAAGCAGGTACTTAGACGAGCATTAAATGAGAGCGACACAGTGACCTTGGCTAGCTTTCATATTACTTGGTTACTTGCAAAAAAATGGAAAGCCATTCTCAGATGGCAAATTAGTGAAACAATGCATCATCGAATCCTGAGATGTTTTATTTGTAGAGTTTAAAAACCAAATGGAAATTATTAAATGTGTTAAACATCTGCAACTCAGCAGGCATACTGTGAGCCACAAAGTGCAAGATATAGCTGCCAATCTGTCAGAGCAGCTTTTCAAAACTGTATGTTCAAATGTGGCTATCAGTGTAGTGCTGGATGAATGCAAAGATATTAATGACATTGCTCAGCTCTGCATATGGGTTTATTGTGTTGACAGCGATCTGAATGTGACAGAAGAATTTTTAGATCTCTTGGGAATACAAGGCCGAGCACAGGGCTCAGTATTTTTTTGAGGCACTTACTGATTTTTTCAAAAAGCATGAGTTACAATTTTTTCCAAAAAGATATCAGTTACAACAGATGGGTGCCCCTCCATGACAGGAACACACCAAGGATTTGTGGCTTTGTTGAAAGCCTGTATACCTGACATATTTGGTGTGCACTGCATAATACACAAAGAAGTGCTGTGTGCTAAACTTGACAAGGGAGACAGACTGAAAGCTGCAATGGACAAGTGGTACAGATTGTTAACTTCATATGCACTCACTCCTGCATCACTCTCTGTTTGTAGAACTTATGGACCAAATTGATATCTCATAGAACTGGAAAGGACCCCTTAAGGTCATAGAGTCTATCCCCCTGCCTTCACTAGCAGGATCAAGTTCTGATTTTGCCCATGATCCCTAACTGGTCCCCTCAAGGATTAAATTCATAACCCTGGGTTTAAAAGGCCGATACTCAAACCACTGAGCTATTCCTCCTGCCCTTGTTGTGGTATATGGAGACCTCGTCGTGAACACTGAAGTGAACTGGTTAAGCCATAGTAAAGTACTGGACCCAGGTCTCTCAGAGAGAGCTCCCTATCCACTGGGCCAACCTTTCTGTCTGCTGCATGCTGCAAAAAAGAAGCCTCTGATGGATGGGAGCAAAACCAAGAAGGCTAGTTCTCTGAGACCCTAAAAATTATGTTTGTAAATTATAATGTTGAATCGTTATGATTTATTGTATTTACTTAGAAGACATTTTTGTGTTTCAAGATGGAGTACTTAGTCATGTGGTTAGTAAGACCATTGGGATACTTTCCCGCCTTTCCTAACGGTCAGTACTTACCACAAGTTGTAAACACTCTCTTGTTTTGCGTCAACAAGTCTGGCAGCCACAAATTCAGACCTCTGATGATTGGAAAAATGAGGTCTCCCAGATGTTTTCATCATATTAATATGAAAGCCCTTCCCTTTGAATACACCAACAGCAAGAATGCATGGATGAATAGCTCCATATTTGAAGGCTGGTTCCATACAATTTTCGTGCCAGCCATTCGGGCTCATTTGTGAAAACTGAAGCAGGAGAAAAAAGCTCTCCTTCTGCTGGATAATTGCCCTGCCCACCCCCCAGCAGAAAATCTTGTCAGTAGTGACAGCAAGATTAAAGTCTCTTATCCAAAGAACACTACATCAGAAATACAGCCACTAGATCAAGGCATCATATCAGTATCTAAACAAAACTATCGTCGGGAAATGATCAAGCGGATGGCAGCGGGTAACGACTCCTCTGTCCACACATCACTGGCATCACTCAACTTGAAGGAAGTCTGTCACCTCGGCGGGAAAACTGGGATGCTATCTCTGCACGTTGCATTGAATGGTGCTGGATTAAGAGTCTTGGTCCTGCTTTTCCATCATCTACACATGATGATGGCAATGATGACGAGCCTGAATTTACAAGGTTCATTGAAGACGACGTATGTTTAGCCAAAGAACCACTCCAAGAATATGAGCACAGTAATCATGATATCCTCAACTGGTTCTCAGCAGATGACATCTGCCCCATATATGAACAGATCTCAGATGATGAAATTGTTGCAAATGTCAGCGGAAAGAATGAAGCTGCACCACCAGAGCCCGAAACTAGTGGCGATAATGATGACGACGACGATGATGGCGGCACCTCAACTCCCCCACCAAAAGCATCTGAGGCAGTAAAGCACCTAGAAGCCAGTTTGAGGTGGCTGGAAACTCAAGACGTGGAGAGCATCAAAATCCTCCAACTCAGAAGCATACTTGACTTTGCTAGAAGCCAACAGTCCGCGGCAAATAAGCAGACCACACTAGATAGCTTTTTTAAAAAGCGATGACATTTTAAAATTATAAAGTCATGCAACCAGATTCACTTTGCACTCTGCACAATGATTAGTACTGTACTGTATACAGTACTGTAGTTGATTTCACGTTTCTTTCATGTACATTTAATTAAATTACTACTTTTGTGTTTAAAAGAGGCTGGGATAATCGTTTTTTTTACAAGACTTAAACCAGTGGTCCCGAACCTTTTAGTGGCCAGTAGCACATCCATGTTTTGAGAAGAGTGTGGTGGAGCCAACAATTTTTTCAAGACTTATGTTGGAGTTCTCTGTCACTGTCAGGTGTGGGGCCGCGGCTTCTCTCCGGCCTGCCAGGACAGAGAGCACTGGCGCCTACAGCCCTGGAGAAGCCGGAGAGAAGCCGCGGCCCCACGCCTGCTGGGAACAGAGAGCACTGGCGCCCGCTGCCCTGGAGTTCTCTGTCCCCGGCAGGCGGGGAGCCGCAGCTCCTTTTGAAGCTGGAGAGAAGCTGCGACCCCGCACCTGCCAAGGACAGAGAGTACCGGCACCCGCAGACCCAGAGTTCTCTGTCTCTGGCAGGCGGGGAGCAGCGGCTCCTCTTGAAGCCAGAGAGAAGTCGCGGTCCCGCACCTGCCGGGGACAGAGAGCACCGGTGCCCGCAGCCTCGGAGTTCTCTATCCCCGGCAGGCGCGAGGCTGTAGCGTCTCTCTCCTGTTACGTGCCTAAGTGCTCTGCAGGGACGAGACACACACACACACACACACACACACACAGTGAGTGATATGGCTTTTAATGAAGGTAAAGAAAACACACCCGCAACGGGGACTCTGCACGTTGCTAACTCAAAGCGGGGAGCGAGTCCAAAGCAGCAAAACAAATTCTGATAAATATAACTTTATGCTAATAGCATGTAAAGCAGCTCATACATAGGCATGTGGGAGCTTTCCCACAACTGGGCTATCTCTTATGGCAAAGGGCCAGGCTTTTCCAAACACGCCGGGCTTCCCAGGCTAAGCGGTTCCAACCGGCTACAAACAGCATATGCTAGTATACAGCAACCTTTAATAACCTGTCCTTGAGAAGGCGAACAGCCTTAGCTAAACCACCGTGACAAAATCTTCCGCAGTCCCTTACACTCTCCTGACATGGTGTTGGGGACCACTGGTACAGTACTGTATTATGCCTTAAAGGCGAGCCAACCTATGATCGCGTTATATGCGATTCGCGTTATAGCGGGGCACATTATTGCAAGGTTTGACTGTATTTAGCATGCTGCTGCAGCAGCCCTCATCAGCTCTTTGGCTGGCTGTAGCTAATCAACTGTTTGGCGGGAAGTCCCCGCCTATCAGCTGTTTCCCCTGCCGCTGCTGAAGCTCCCAGACTGCAGGCAGAGGTGAGTCTTTCTGATTTTCAGGGTAGAGGGAGCTAGGCTGGGGGGACCAGCAGCCAGGGCACGACAGCTTCTGGGCTAGCTGCATAGGGTTGGGCAGCTTCTGGGTTGGCTCCAGCGGGATGCTGGGGGGAGTATGGGCCGGGAGCCAGTCTCAGCCCACCCTGGTGTTTACTCCAGGACCTATGCTCCCACTTCAGCCAGGAGAAACCAGCTGCAGACCCCCCCTTAGTGCTGTGCAGGGGGACAAACCAAAGGACATGGCTCCTTTAAGAAAAGAGGTGGCATGGGGCTGAAGCCTTGGATAAGGGGGCGGAACCAGGATAGGGTACCCACCAGCAAAACCAAAAGTCAGCATCTATGAGTCGGAGTGACGAGGTCCCCCCTGCCCTCGCAGGCTGTATTGTTGCCTGTACAAACTTCTCCAGCAGCTGCACAAAGTTGTAATTGTGTCACACAGTGAATTCCATGCTGCTACCGTGACCTCCCTTGCCCCTCCGTTCGGGCCCGCACAGCCAATCGCTGTCTTCCCAGCGCTACACATGATCTTTGACTTACGTCAGTCATAGCGCTCTTCCACCATTGCGCTCCAGCTTGGTTTGTGCTCTCTGCACCTGCCCTGTGCCATCTCGTCATTGGTCAAGGGGATGTCCAGGGGGTGGGATTTGGTGGGGACTCTGTTCTGAGTGGCAGCGTGGTAAGGGGGGCAGGCCATGCGGGTTGGATATGGGCCAGCGGGTCTCAGGGGCAGTCAAGGGACAGAGAATGGGGGCATTGGATAGGCTGTGGAAGTCCCAGGGGGCCTGTCAGGGGGCAGGGGTGTGGCTAGGGGTCGGGGCAGTCAGGGGAGAGGGGGTTGGATAGTTGGTGGGATCCTGGGGGGTGATTAGGGGGTACGGGGATCTCTGGAGGGAGTGGTCAGGGGACAAGGAGTGGGGGGGTGGATGGGTCGGGAGTTCTGTGGATCCTGTCAAGGGGCAGGGAGTGGTTGGATAGACGTGGGAGTGCCGGGGGTCTGTCTGGGGGTGGGGGTGTGGCTAAGGGTCGAGGCAGTCAGGGGACAGGTAGTGGGACAGTTACAATGGGGGGCTTCTCAGGAAGGGCAGTCAGGAGACAAGGCGCACAGAGGCTTAGATAGGGGTGGCGTCCTGGGTGGCAGTCAGGGGACAAGGAGCAGGGGGAGAAGAGGGTTCTGAGGGGAGCAGTTGAGGAGGGAAGTGGGAGGGAGTGAATCAGGATAGGGCTTGGGTGGGGCTCCCTGGGTGCACATCCTAATGAAATGTGCTGCGCACGCCCATGGTTGGCTGGTTGCTGGGCTCCCCGGGGATGAGGACGAGGCTCCCGCCCACCCACAGCTGCCTGGCTCCCTAAGCCAGGGTGGACTTTCCTGGCAGGGGAAGGGGCAGCAGCCCAGCCCCCGCCAGCATGGCGGGGGGGCCGAGGAGCAGCAGCCCTGTTGGCCCCTGGCAGCCTCATGCAGAGAAAGGCAACTGGGCAGCGGGGAAGGTGGCTCTGAAGCCCAGCTGGTGCTGGAGGAGGTGTTGGAGAAGGAAGGAAAATGGGGGGAGGTGGGATGTTTTTTTCTCGTGGTTTCTCTTCAGTAAATGGGGCTGAGGGAGCAGCAGAACCAGGAGGCAAAGGAGTGACTTTGGGTTATTCCCCTCCCCCTGTACTTACCCCCCTAGTGCTGCGCCTGGGGCTGTGAAACTGTGCTTAGTGCAGCTTGTGAAGGAACGAGGGGTAAATGTGCTTTAAGGTGCCAGTCATGTCTCCTCAGTCTCACTGCTGACTAGCTGCAGACCCAGTGTTCAGAATTAAGCAGTGTTCTCAGAGCTATAGTCTATACTAATTTTCAGTTGCTTGCTAAATGCTTCAGCCATGCCACCTTTTCACTTAGCTATATCCTGAATAGTGGTAACTGGGAATGGTGGGGGAGCGTAGCAGATGCCAATTTGAGGTGAATAGTCTCTTGGCCAGATTCTACTGGGTTTATGGAGCTTTGGGCTATGGACTGGAGCAAAGTGGCTGGTGAATAACCAGGAATCTGATTAATAATTGTTCTCTAAATTCAGCTTTCTTCTGTCTCTCTGTGAATTATCACTAATTCAAAATAGTAATGTACAAGTTGACTGGATAATGGTAATAGCATAATCTCTTGTTATAACATTTGTGTTACAGCATGGCCAGAGAGCAGCAGGAGAGTGTTAGCAGGGAGCCTTTTTCCCTGCAAGGGGAGGAAGGTTTGCTATAGATTAACTAGAGCACCTGAAGCCAATTAGAGCACCTGTAGCAAATTAGAGCACCAGCAGTCAGTCATGTGATAAAAACCCCTGCTTCAGTCAGACAGTGTGGGAGTTGGAGCAGAGAGCAGTTTGAAGGAGTTGGAGAGGAGAGGAGTTTTGGAGAGAGACAAAAGGAAAGTTTGGAGGAGTGCTGTGATGGGCTGAGAAATCCAAAAGAAACCCTAGGTAAGGGGCACCTGGCTTGTGTAGAAGGAGGGCAAGAAGCCCCTTCACAAGCTGAAGGGCAGGAGAGGGAAGTAACCCAGGGCAAGGAACTGCTAGTTCAAGTGGTTCACCGCAAATCTCAGGGCCCCCTGGGTTGGGACCTGGAGAAGAGGGTGGGCTCAGTCCCTCCCTCTCCACTCCCATCCTCAAGGACACTAGTGGGGTATTTAAAATACCGGTTCAGAGGCAAGCAATGGTGCCCTGAACCTTCCCCAAAGAAGAGAAAGCATGAGACCCGCCACAATATATATATATATATATGAAAACATGTTGAAAGAAAGGAGATACTTTCCATTTACTCAAGAATCAAAACCTGATTATCTATTTATTTATTTATTTTAAAATCTCATCCATTCCTCTCTAACTTACCTGCTTGGGATCAAATTGCTTCTGCTTCAGCACAATTCTCCAGGTAACAAAAGTCATCCATTTATATACATTTTGGTGTTCACTAGGGAGGTACACTGAAAGAGCCCCTGCTGTGATGTTGTCGGGCAACCAGAACTGCCCTTAGTTAACACAGATGAAACGTGGGGTGTCATAGTATTCCTTCCCAGATCTGAACCTTAGAGTTCAGAAAATGAGATACTAGCATGAATCCTCTAAGCTTAATTACCAGCTTAGATCTGATAGCACTGCCACCACCCAAAAATATAGTGTTTTGGGACACTCTGATCTCCCCAACCTTCCCTGGGGACCCCAAGAACCCAAATCCCTTGGGTTCTTAAAAAAGGAGAATAAACCATCCCCTCCTTTCCCCCTCCAGACTTCCCTCTCTGGGCTCTCCTGAGAGACTACTGATCCAACACTTTAAATATATACAGAAGCATGTCCCTCACTTCCACAAAGAGGCAAACAGATTGAAGGAAAACAGGAGAGATTCCACTCTCCCCCTCCCGTCTCCCCACCAGTTCCGTGGTTTAAACCCAATCCCTGGATAAACAGGGAAGAAGGGAAAAACATCAGGTTCTCTAAAAAGAAATTTTTATAAAAGAAAGGAAAGTAAAGATTATCTCTGTAACATAAGATATAGATTACAGGTCCTATAGCTTACAGATACTAGAGAGAAACTTCCCCCTACGAATACTAAAACGCCTGTTCTTACTTACTATTTGAACAGAACTTAGAAGCCTGAGTAATGTCTGGTCTCTCTCAGACCCTCAAGAGAAGACACACAACGGAGAGGAACACACACAAAGCTTCCTCCACCCAGATTAAAAGTCTTGTCTCACATTGGTCTTCTGGTCAGGTGTTGTCAGTTCCCTGCTGTAACCCTTTACAGGTAAAACGAACATTAACCCTTAGCTATCTGTTTATGACACGGCTTCCAAACTTGTACAGCTGTACACCTGATACGCGAGCTATCAAAAATGTACTGCTTAGAACATCTTGTTCAGACTCGGAGCGGTGGTTTCTGTTTGAACAAGCTGGGAGTGATGTCTGCTGGACTCCAGGTCATTGCTTGCAGTGATGATACGAGGTGCATCACGAACACCAATGTCACCAATGTCACACTGTCGAAGCACGCCTGTTAGTGGTCCTCATGCACATTGACATGTTAGTTGCTTCTTTTTATTCCTACATAGAGAACCCAGAGCCCCGAGGTTAGAGGTGACAGAAAGTCCATCACAGCCTCCGCAAGGCGTATCGTTTATGGCCAGTGTTCTGCTGTAGCTTTTCTGCTTAGGCTATATGACCAAAGCTTCCTTCGCTAGGAATGTGCAATAATAGGCTCTCCATGTATCTCAGCTTTAAACACAGGTCCAGAGGTCTCATAAAGCTCGCCAAAGACAAGAAGAAGGTGTGGTGGGACATGGAGAGGAGTCACGGCCGAGCAAGTCCACTTAATGGAGAGGTTGGCAAGAAATTGGGCCCCATTAAGTCAAAGGCAAAATTCTGTTTAATTACATAGTAGTGACACAAGTACTAGAGACCAAAGCAGATCTTGAGTAAAGCGAAATGAAATTGTTAAGGAGTTAAGCTTGGATTATAAGATGGACCATGCTTGAACGAACAAATTAGGGAAGTGTGAAGGCGGTACCGATTATAGAAAAGCTATGTGAATCCAGGCTTTTATTTGGACTTGTGAAAGAAAACGTGAAGAACAGATGGGAAACAGATTGTGATCTTAAAGAGGAGGGTAACGAATGGATGAACCAAAACTAGTAATGATGATGTCCACAAAAGACTGGATAGTTGCAAAGTTCAGAGAACTGGCTTCCAGACAGACTGGAATGGAGAAGACTCGAAGAGTTGACTCTGTTAGGTGGGATGCAAGCTAGAAGACAAAAGCAGTATAACACGGATACAGGTTATTGTGATGGTGAGGAATAGTCACAGAACGGTAGTAGTATAATTAGTAAGTGACTTAATCGTGTCTTCACCATGAGCTCAGCTCCTGGATTAGACCAAGAGGCGATTCTGACTGATGCAGTGCTCCCTGTAAGGGGTTTATGACTGATCTTCTCCTGGGCCTCCTTTCCTCTGTATCCAGTGCAGCACTGTACAGAGTGCCCTGCACCCTTCCACATTCAGGGTTGGAGAAGTGGTCTGAATGCTTGCTGTAGGTGCTGCCTGGGCTAACTGGTCACACATTGGGATGAGAAAGCCTTTCTCCAGGTAGATTTACTGGCGACTCATGGATTCATCTTTCTCTTCAGCATGACTGCTAGGATCAAATGGTCACACCACAGCGGATCAATTCCCCCACAGCAGGGACCTCAACCACTCATGACCTCATCTATTTACCCTTCACAAACTAAGACTAGAGGTCACCGAATGATTAAAAGCAGCAGGTTTAAAAGAATAAAAGAAAGATATGTTTACATAACGTACAGTCACTCATGGAACTCATGTTGGGGATGTGTCAGCCAAATATATGGATTCAAAAAAGATTAGATAAGTTCATGGAGATAGGTCGATCATGGCTATTAGTCAAAACAGTCAGGGCTTAACCCCATAACTTAGGTGTCCCTAAACCTCCAACTGTCAGGAACTGGGCTGGATGACAGGGATGGCTCATTCACTAATTGCCCGTTCTTCACTCCTCCGAAACACTTTGCACTGCCATGACAGAAGACAGGTAGTGGACTTATGAACAATGTCTGACTAACAAGCTGTTCTTAGTTCCTGTTCTGTAGCGTGGCATACCACGGCTTAGTCTTGTGAGGGCTGAAATACCGTAGCTTAACTGAAATCATTGGGCTTTATGTGGGTGAAATGTCGACCTGTGATGAAGGGAAGTGCAGAATGGATGAGCATATGTCCTTCTGGCCTGAAGCTTTATGAAACTATAGAAACTTTCCCCTTTATACTACTGAATAATCCAGTGTGAGTTCGCCAACAATGTGTTGTAGCAACAAGAGTAATAATGGCTAGTAAATAATATCTATGTTTGACTGCTCCTACTCAACTTACATATGGCAACTTCTGACCTGTGTCAAAGTCCATATGATATTAACCAGTAACCCCATCACACTCCTCTTACAAACTTGACATCCATAACTCACACTATATGCCTACTAAACCCTCTGGCAGAAGGAAACATAAGGATCTCAACTTCCTCTTTGTAATGCACCTGTTTGTTGTGTGTGATGTAATGTATGCTATCCTTTCAGACATGACGGCTGTCCGTTTGATAGGACGTAGATTTACATTGAGGTCTGTGATACATTGGGTATTTGGATCCTGCTCTCTCAATACCAAGTCCATTTCAGAAGATAATAGGAAAGAAATTTTTTTCTCACATTCCTAAAATCATAGGTTTGTATCTATGAACAACAAGGAATAAGGGAGAGGACATAGTTGATAGATGAAGCTCAATAGATAGATTGATAGGTATGCTTACTGTGTTATTACTATTATGCAAGCCTTTACAGTAGAAGAAAAGAGTTTTCCTGATGCAAGACATACTGAGCATTTTTTCCTCACTAATTTGTCCTAATTTATTATTCTCGTTCATCCTGGGCACTGACATTGTCCACTGTAGGAAGACAAGATACTGGGCTAGATGGACCTTTGGTCGACCAGTATGGTCATTCTTACTCTCTATGACTAGGGCCCTAACAATTCACAGCCATGAAAAATGCATCATGGATTGTGAAATTGTCTCCCCCTGAAATCTGGTATTTTGTGTGCTTTCTGCATACTATAACATTCATAGGAGACCAGCTTTCTCAAATTGGGGCCCTGACCAAAAGGGAAATGCAATGGGCTGCAATTATTTAGGGGGGTTGCGTTTGCCACTCTACTTCTGCACTGCTTTCAGAGCTGAGCGGCCAGAAAGCAGCAGCTTTGTCTGGGCACCCAGATAGGAAGTAGTGCCCATCAGGAGCACAGAAGTAAGGGTGGCAATACTATATCACGTCATCCTATTTCTGTGGGCTGGTGGTCCCTGCTTTCAGAGCTGGCTCAGCCAGCAGCACCATCTCCAGCTGCCCAGCTGAACGAGCTCCTGCTTCGCGAGCAGTGCGAAGTAACAGTGCAGTACACAACGCCTCTACTAACCTTGTGATCACCCAAACCTCCTTTTGGGTCAGGACCCTTCAGTTACACACCATGACATAGCTGAAATAATAATTTACATTTTAAAATATAGTGACTGATGAATGACCAATGATGGATTGGTAGCCTATCTATGACCAATAAGAAAAATTTGTTTAGAAAAAATCAAATTGCAAGAATTTGCATTTTCAAAGTGTTAAAAGAGATTTTCAATTGTTTTTCTAGATTTTTTCAACATAATTTTTTTCTCAACGTTTTTAAACAATATTGAAAGACTGTTGAACTTTTGTCATTATAAAATACCATGTAAATGAACCATTTGGTATTTTGAAGGAAATATAAATTTTTTTATTACTATTATTATCACCGTGCCTAAATATTACCATATCCATGAATACAATATTCACATAACATAGCTATTACAACATTTACATTATAATATTTTTTAATGATCTTTTCGTGCTTACATACAAACATGTTGTGTAGAATGATAGATTCTTTGTAAACTACACACACTAGTGCCACACATTTTGGAGATTGGCCTTATTTATGTTCTTGCTATTTTATTCCCTGGTATGCAAATTTTGCAGCGTCAGACTCAGTCAGACACTTTTTTCTCACTTATACTCTGTCACTCCTTCTCCCGTGCCTTTTCCCACCTCAGAAATTCTTATATATTTAAATACCTCATTTGAAAAAATCATTCCATCACCATCAAAATGAGTGCCTGGAAGCATTTTCATGAAATCTTCAATTAAAATGAGTATCCAATTTTGAGAAGAATGTTTTCTAGTGAAAAATATCTTTTCATCAAATTCAGCTTCCATGAAGCTTGCCCAACTTGAAATGTTTCCATTTCCACAATAAGTTCAGTGACTTTAATCATATATGTACTGTTGAATTAGCATTGTACAATTTTATTAACAGATTAGATAGATAGATAATCTCTTTCAAATGAAAATTGGAGTTTCGTGCAAAATAATTTTTTCACAGATAATTAATTTTCATCAGAAATCAAAAGAACATTTTTTGTTTGTTTTAGGCAAGTGAATATTGTCACTTCTCAGGTAGTTTTTTTCCCTTTTTAAAAAATATAAATAAAATTTACTGTGATAAGTTTTCCTATTGGGAAAAAAATCAGCCAGCTTTATCAGAAAGAAGATACATTGATTAAATGGCTATCTTGTACACAATGTGTCAGATCCAATGATGGAAGTAACTAGAGAAATTCAGACGTAAATAAGTATATATACTTAACAGTGAGTTTAAGTACAATGGGCTTGTTATCCAGGATATATGGCATTCCATTCTCCTGAAGTCGTTACAAGCAGACTGAATACAGAGTTCTAGAGACTAATATCCATCTAGTACGAGGACATCAGATCTAGGGAATGTCCCAGTCGCCCTTAAAGTTATAGAAAGATATTAAACAATACTTATATATTAGAACCGACCGCAGGTAAATTGTTAAGAAAAGAGTGATTTCCTTTCAACAGAGCCTAGTGGAACAGGTGTTCCTCCTGCTGAATTGACCATTTAGCAAACGTGGTGTGTAAGAAGAAATAAACAAATTGGATGATTTCATTCGATAGGGTTAAAAAAAGTTATTACAATTAGTTTTGTGAATTTTTCCATCATTTTTGTTCATTTTATGACATTATTAAATGCTATGGATTTTCATTACAAAGTGGGCAAATGGATACATTTTAAAATCCTTAAATGTGATTTTTATTTGAAAAAACATATTAGAAGTGCCTAGATTTTTTTGCAGAAATGTATTAATTTAGTGGAGAAGGGAAGAATGACAAGGATTGTGTAGGGGACTTTAATGCAGTGAGTTTGTTACGCAACGCGTTAGGCCAGCTGTTACTTATGGCAGTGAGACTTGTGAAGCGGAGGATACGCGTGAGCGTGTTGTAGCGAGACTGTGCTGAAGGTATCACGCCTTCCTGTAATTAATGACGCTAGCTGGCGCCAAATGAGAACAATAAGATAGCAGGATAGCCTGATTATTAAACAAGCACTGTTGCTTATAGTATGTCTGCATTATTGCTTCGTTATGTCTGTAACCAAATAGTAAGCTGCTGCTCGTGTAATGTTTACTTGTTGAGAGATCTGTGTCTGGAGGGAACTGGGGCGACCCTGTGTCCTAGGGCTGCCTCCCTCTATTCAATTTGCTTGGAGCATATAAAAAGTATTGTTTTGCAAGCACCAAACCAATAAAGCGAGAACTGAGTTTTCTCTGCATTTATTCTTTTCTAGGAAAAAACAATAATGAATAGAGGATCAACATATATATCGAGTTTACCGAGGGGGCCCAGGTCCCTCCCTCTCCACTCCCCTCCTCAAGGACACTAGTGGGGTAATTAAAATACCGGTTCAGAGGCAAGCAATGGCGCCCTGAACCTTCCCCAAAGAAGAGCAAGCGCGAGACCCAGCATAACAGTACCGGCAATTTGCCACACATTGTAAACCCTAATACCTGATTTTTATATTAAACACTTACTATACATAATACAATAAATCCTACAGAAAGAAAACCAAGGAAAACTTTATTCTTTCTGTGTCTTATTTAAAGTTTTCCAGTAATCTCCTCTTGCTTCAGAATGCCTCATGCGTCACCCATACTGTTTGCAATAGGATTCGACATGTGGCTTGGTTGCTGACTCTTTACTGCTTCCTGAAGAGCTGGGAGCTCAATAGTCATCTCAGAAAAATACTATATGCAGAAGCACAACTCTATGTATTGCACGGGGGTGGGGGGAGAGGGCAGGGGATTGACCTTATGCATATGTAATGGCATTTGGGATTTGTAAGACAAGGTATAATAATCATACTTCCAAATTGCAATGAACTGTGGAAAAGTTCCTGTTTGGTGTGAGAGATGTTACTTCTACCTAGATGTACTCCCCTTCCCCACCTCCAGCCCTATGCATGCTAGCTTGCGAATATCACTGCTGTAGTGTCAGCTTTTAAGAGAGCTTCACATGTACCACTTCTAGTATTACGGTTAAGTTAAAAGAAGCTACAGTACATTGGGACATTAATACTCTATTATAGTGTTTGCATTAGCATATTAAAACCAATAATACTTAACAGACCAATATATCCAGGATATTACTAGCACACTTTTCCCCCACCGATACCTAGTAATTTCACTGTTATCTACCTTAGCTACTTACACATTGCAGCTTTTGTTAAAACTAAATTGGGAAGACTACTGATTCAGAACTTTGTTTAATGGTTACTTTATTGCTAAAAGATGTAGTGGGTGTAGGCTTGGAGGGAGGAAAGTTTCTATGATGTAGGCAAGATCAGGTGTTTTATCCAAAACCAGAATATGAATGGTGCTGGTCGTCTTGGTGGCTGGCTGATCTTGAATTATTGTCAAAAGTTAGAGGGTTTACTCTTCTCCTTCCTCAGATTTTGGTTGAGGATTCCATCGATAAAGGGATTGGCCTCAAATACCTGGTTGAAGGACTCTTCCATGGTGTAGTTTTCATCTTGGTGGCCCAGTCCTAATTATATTAAAGCATGTACTTTAGTCTTTGTAATTATCTGTTGTAACTCTGTAGCTTTTAATGAAGGCAGGAGTAAAATAAAAATAGCTGCAATAGTTCCACAGTTAATGAAAACTGAAAATTTACATGATTTAAATCAAACTCGTAATCTTAATTTTTGCTTAATAAATAAGTCCATAAGAAAACTCTGTTGGGAAACTGCTACAGTTTACTTAGAAAATGCACTTCTCCTATACAGGTCATAAAGATTCTGTCTGAATACTGGCTGCTCTTTCTTTCTTTGATCTGTAGAGTGACATGCTTTTCAGATATCAGTTGTGGGTATAGGAGGGTTTCATTGCATCTTCTCTTGGCCCCAGCTATTGTTCTCCCTTCCTGTTGCATTGATAGTGGTTGGGTGTCTCTCACCTTTTTTAAAAAAAATCATCTATGCTAGAGACAGTCTTGTCCTCTTCTGATGTCAGTGTAGATACAGGCAGTGCAAAATGTACTACAGTCATATAGTATCTCAAATGTAAAGCTGCATTTCACTGATCTGAGGTTTGAAGAACAATGTGTGGAACTAGCTATTTTACAGGATGTCTAGATTTCATTCCTGTAGTAACAGAACTGGTGATAGGAAAGCAGGAAGAGGTTTGTTTTTTGTTGTTGGGGGAGGAGCTGTACACAGCTTAAATTGGTTAAAAATCCTAACTTTCAGTACTCAGTGTTTCAAAAATGTTAGATTGCCAACTTGTGTCATAGAGATGTCTTTTGTTTAAAAAACAAACAAACCATGAATAAAGCTACTTTAAGGGAAATTGCTTTGTCCAACCCCAAAGAGTTATGAGATCTTTGCTCACCAGTTCTCATAAAACTTGTATTTGTCATGCCTTTTTGGTGACTTTAGTATTATGATCTATTATAAATAAAGTGCACTTCATTGATTGATTTTAAAATGAAATTAGTAACTGGAAAAAATGGCCAGTATTTTTTTTAAACTTGTGACAATTATAAACTACTGTATTCTGTCACTTACTTTCTAGAATCTACAGTATAATCTAAAGTTCTCCTGTGAAATGCCGGCTGTGCAAACCCTTCCGTGGCTGGATCATTCTTGTGTCTTTATTTTAAGTACAAATAAATAAGTATAACAAATTTAAAAGTATGTATTAGTAATTTCATATGTCGGGTGGCGCCTTTTTTGCGTATTCGCTCCCCCTCATGTTAGAACCTGGCTACGCCACTGGCCCATTGGCGTAACCAGGCAGAGATAACAGCCCTGAGCAATCAGGTGGACCAAATGACAAAACATGCTGCCAAAACCGCACTCCTGTGGAAGAGACAAACCAAAAAGATAAGTGAAATCATTGGAACCAACAACTCTCTCAAGACCTAGGTGGACATAATTAAATTGCAACAGAGGGACCCAGAATTAAATCAGCTGTCAAAGATGGGCAAGAACAAATCACACACAGTATTTAAAAATTCAAATGGACTAATAATGGCACAAAAGGAAGGTAGCGGCCAGACCACATCCCTTCCAGTGCTGATGATTCCATCAGCTATTAGACTAGAGCTCATTCAACTAGCCCACCATCAAGGACACTTAACTGCAGGAAAAATGTTAGATAGATTGCTCACTATGGGATGGTGGCTCAGGGTAGTTAGAGATACAGAACACTTCATTGATAACTGTCTTCCACGTGCTGCAAACAATTGGGACCACCATATTCAGAAAGGGCCACTGAAGCATCAGAAGGTGAAAGGTCCATGTAAAGGGTTCAAATCGACTGCATTTCTTGGATTTTGGTAAGGGTCCTATGTAATGTACACTGTCTAGTGGTAATAGTTGCCTTCAGTAAGTGGGTAGAGGCATACCCCACAAACCAATGCACTGCCTTACATACGGCTAAATTGCTGATGGATAATGCGTTTAGTAGATTCAGTATTCTGGAGATAATGGACTCCGATAGAGGAAGCCATTTCACAGGGGAGGTTACTAAACAGATATGCCTGGCACTAGGAATCCATCAGAAGTTCCACATCACGGGACGCTCACAGTCTCAGGATTGGTGAAGAGAACGAACTGCACTTTAAAGAACGCACTGACGAAGGCGGTGGAAGCATCTGGTAGGGACTGGGATATGAAGCTACCCATCATATTAATGGCAATAAGATCTACTGTAGGCTCACATGGATTCAGTCCCCATGAAGTACTGTTCAGACAGCCTATGAGAACTCCAGAGAAATGGTAGCTTCCAGGACGGATTCCACCCGACGAGTTCCAACCACGTTGAGTGACAGACATTGATCAAGAACTTGCTAACATGTATCTCAGAACCGCAGAAATCACTAGCAGTCCATTTGAAACATAACAGCAAAACCATGGTTCAGAGATTGAATCAGAACCTGACCTTCACTGAATGGGAACAGGGGGATTTAGTTATGTAGAAATCGTTCATAGAAAAGGAACACATGTTGAGTCCACGATGGATGGGACCTGCTAAGGTTGTGCAGAAAGCAGTCCCCACGGTATACCAAATAGAGATCCCCAAGGGGAAAAGAAGGAAAATCCTCAAATGGTTTCATAGTTCCCAAATGAAGACTTGGAAGGGTAGGGATGTGCCTGACAAAACTCATGAACATGCGTATGGCTTATGAAGAGCTCACGTTTTTGCTCAAATCTAAAATGACACGCATGATCTTGCATTGTGGGAAGAAAACTGCTCTGAAACTTGCCAACAGCAAAAACAGCATATTTAGAAAGCTTTAAAAAAAAAAGTCATATGGACAGTGACTCAATCTCCCACTTTTGTCAATCTGCTGCCACTTTCTTCTGTGCATGCCCTATATTTGAGCCAAATCAAGCAAAATACCTTACATTTGTGAAACCACAGTATTTGAAAATATACCAGTTTGAAGACTACATTTCAAGGTAACTTGTGGGAGGTGCATGAAATGCCACATGCCTCTCCCCAGATGCTGAGGGGAGGAGGGAGCACATTTCTGCCACTTGAAGTTGAAGCGTAGCTGCAGATACATGTGCATGGAAAAGCCACCAGCAATTAACGATCCCACTTATCCACACTAGATGGCACCTAGAGCAGGGAAGAAAGACTGGGCTTTCAGCACAGCTTTCTGCCAGAGGGGGCATGGGGAGGCTTTTGTGTGTGTCCCTTCCTGTCCCAAAGCTGCTGTTACCTGCTGTTCAGGTACATGCCTGGACTAGCCTCCCTGAGTGCCACTGCCTGGGGTGAGCAAAGGGAGCTTGGGGATTCAGAGCAATGGGAGGGAAGGAAGGGGATCTGGGGAAGGACAAGACCAGTGGGGGATGGGGAGGATTTTTTTTGGGTGGGGGGGAGGTCGGGGCAGCAGCAGTGGCCAGCAGTCATCTGGTCTGAGGGAAGCAGTGGGAGCCAGAAAGGGTGGGCATCTGCAGCAGGGGCCAGGAACCAATGGGGGGATGGGTATCTGGAGGGGGGAGAGCCTGGGGAGAAAGTGGAGGGGAGAGGCAACAGGGGCCAGGAGCCATCAGGGGGATGCTAGAATCTTTGGGGAACTCTTTAACGATACATTTCTGAATAATTCAAATGGGTTTATTTTAGATAGGTGACATTTTTCAGGTTGTGTAAGGGAAGGATTGGGGAAAGAGGTTCTTATTTTTTTTGCTGATTTGTTTTCCCTTTTTACATTATTGGAGCACAATGAATCTCAGTGGGTGGTGCAGCTGAAAAGAACAACATTTGTGTAGTACACAGTGCTCTTAAATAATGAAAAATACTGTCGCAGCTTCTTATAAATCAGCTAGAAAGCAGTAACGTGGGGAGGTCACATGTCCTACTCTTTAGATAGTGCCCCCTCCCCAGTATGAGGAGGCACCAGTCGTCTTGTCAGCACAGAGAGAATATTGGGTTTACTATGGGACAGTTCAAGAATTGAGGAACGAGGACATTTTCCAGTTCTGGAGAAGCATGATAGCTAGATTCCCAGTTCTGTCAATAGTTGCACTGCAATGCTCTGCAGTACAAGTCAATAGCATGGACGCAGAATGCTCCATCTCATCTTATAAAAATGCGCTTGGAAACAAAAGAAACCAAATAAAAAAATAAATAATTATCCATGTAAAATTTGTTATACCAAAATTGCAACCGTTTGCTAAAGGGACTTTACTAAAAATGTTATTTTTGTTACACTGATTATTTTCTGTCTGAAAAATAATTGCACAATATGCATATACGTATTTTCTAAATAGTTTATTTTGACAAGGAAATAACCATTGCATTAATTTTTTTCATGTAAACATTACACTGCAATACTTTATTATTAAATTGTTGCACATTTTTGTTGCCATCACCATACCCTGATTTTATACATTTTTACCATGACTGTTCAGTGAATTTTGTCTACTTTTACCATGACAAGCTATCGACATGAATGAGATTTTAAACAAAAAGCTACAACTAATTTTTAGTGAAGTGTGCATAGTTCTATGCATTTTTTGCACATTGACAGTGACTTACAGAAGCTGAAAGACATTTCAGCGAGTTGGCACTCATTGAAAACTGCAGATCTACTATGGCACCGGAAAACTTAAGTCCTCTTGCTATTTTGTCTATTGTGTGTGAACTCTCAATACAAATTTCTTTTGTGGGGTCACTCATGATTTCACAATGTAAAAGGCCAGAAAAGTTGTAAAGTAATAAGGCCTGTCCATACCATTTTACATATAAAATATATACTTTTCTTTCATTAATTAGTGCACCTGTGTGCAATGAGATAGTGGCCCATGTTATGAGTTTGCTCTGGGCCCAGCAAAATGTTCCGTGGAGCCTGTCAGATCTAGCTACTATTATTATTATTATTTATTTATTTATTTATTTGTATTGTGGTAATGCCTAGGAATCCCAGTCATAGCCAGGACTCCACTATGCTAAGCATTGTGTACATACCCAGAACAAGTCAGTCCATGCTCCAATCTGAATAGCTACTGGAGTTGGAAAATAGGAATTACCAAAACAGTGACAGGCCTTTCTTCTGGGATAGGGCTGTAGGAGAGCCTTCTGGGGTTACTTAGTCTAGTTAGGGATGCAAAAACACACCATTTGAAGCAAAACATCAAGCTACATTTCTTTCATATGTTTGTTAACAAGCAATCAAAAGAGAAGAGAAGGGCCAGGAGAGCTCAGGTTGAGACCCAGGATATGTATGACATAGGTGCCAACTCGAGGACCCACTGAAAACAAACAATAGGGGGTGCTCAGCACCCACAGGGCCCAATTAATCTGTGGCACCTCCCCCAACATCCTACCTCCACTCAGCTTCTTCCTCCTGAAGCCCAGCCCACCACTCGCATGCAGATGAAGGGAACAGAGAGGAGAACCCACTGGAAAAAACAAATGTCAGCGCCTATGGATATGACCATATTTTATGTTAACGGGGTCTATTAGCCATGTCATACCTTCCTGCACATGTCGGAGACCCAAGATCTATAACAGTATAGGTTCACACCAGTATTACTAAAGAAATTCTCAAGTCTCCACATGGGTTTTCTAATCTTTATTCCAAATAAGAAGAAGTCATTCCACCTTGAGATAAACGCTGCAGACCATGAGCATGCTCAGTGAAAACCCAGGATTTCTAAAATGATGCCCTGGAAACGAGCCAGATATGTGTGTGCGTCTGGATCAATGCAGAATCATAACTCTGAGGTAAATGAAAACAACAGTGAACATGTACAAGATTGGTGGCTACTGAGCCATGCAGTATGGGACAACAGAGAGATCAGTTAACTGAGCAGTTAGCTGGTCAAAGATCAAATCACTGGGCTTTTTTTTTTTTCCAAGTCGCTTTCACATTTTGTAGAGTTGCTTGTTGTGGGGTTTTGGGCCTGTGTGTTTGCAGCTGGTTTTATTTTGGGTTTTGTGGTTTACCCAGGCTGGGAGAGGGCTTCCCAGCTTCCACCAGAATGTTTTCTTTTACTAATTATGCACCATGCAGGTCCACGGGTGATTGAGGAGGCAGTATCTGCTACTGAGCTTCCCAATCCCTTGGATTCTCCAAGGAGACTACTGATGAAATCGGGAAGCTGAGTAGCAGATTCCAACTCCTCAGCCACCCGGGAACCTGCATGGTGCATATAAAAGCTCAGTTAGCATTCTCCAGGGAGGGGAAGACTTTTTCCTACTGCAGCTTTAGGGAGGGGAGGAGGAAGAGCCTTGCACACACCTAATCTCCCGCGTTGTTGTACAGACAAAATTACACAGGATCTTTTCAGGGGGCAAGACAAAGATGCCACATTTATTATAATAATTTGATTTATGACCAATAATTAATAGCTTAATTCTTATACACACACATTATACCTAATACCTATACACACAGAGTCACACACACACACACACACCCCCATCCATCAGATGTTCTGCACCTGCTGCATAGTTACCAGTTCTGAATGTAGCTTGAGTTCGTGGCTTGATTTTGCAGCTTGGGTTGGTAGCTTGTGGTGGTAACTGGCCAGGAAAGCCGGGCACTAGGACGAGCTGGGTCTCTGCTGGGCATGCACCGATGCCCTTCCATGTTGGCACTATTCAGTTTTAATAGCATACTATATTATTCTTCATTTTTTACTATACTTTTGTATCATTGTATGGAAAAGTTTCAGTGATGAGGCCCTCAGGCCAATGTACTAGTCCTCATGTGACCCTTGTAGTGATTTGAGTTTGAGATCCCTGATCTAAGGAAACATTAGTTCCACAGTTGGCCATAACAGGAAAAAAAGCAGGAAGAAATTGGCTCTGGAAAATGTTATTGCAATATGAGCCTAGAGATCAAATTGATGGTTTACCCACAGAAGAATTGAGCCAAAGATTAGATAACCATGAAAAGAACATATCTACGACTTTACCTACCCTTAAAGATCAGGCATAGGAATACTGAGCACCCCATATCTCCCTGGTATCAGTAGAAGATAGTACCAGTAAAATCAGCATGATCTACAAACAAATAACTGGGGAAAAGCTACTGTATATGTGGAATTTAATAGGGGAGCAGCTAGATAAAGTATGAATAAATAATTATATAATAAATAAGTTAAATTATAGGATATAAGACAAAGTTTGTAATGTTACGAAATAAGTACGTAATGGGTTGGTTCAATTAGGTAGTAGATAATGTGTTAAGCATGAGAGCAAGGGATGCAGCAGCTACTCAAACTCCATTGCTGAAGCACAAACAAGCAGCAAGAGTGAAAATAAGTTTAGTACATTCCCATTAACAAAAGGTATAGTGATATGTTTTAAAGTTAAAGCTGTAGTATAAGTAAGTATAAAATGAATAGTAATTAAGGTAGCAATGTTGCTGCTCTTCAAGAAATGAAAACATCTGAAAGCAAATGGAAGGAACTATTTGAAGTTGAAACCATTGCCAAGGAATTTGAAATTGCTATTCCGGGTCAAGCAATCACAGCTGCTGAGCACAACCATGCAAAAATGGCAAAAATATCATCCAAGCTTGCCTTGTTTTTCGTGCCTAGTAGGCTGGGTCGGTCATCTACATGTGATGTTCCAAAGAGCATTCAAGAATCTATAAAATCTGATTTTTACTATCCTGTTCTGGACAGAATTCTTGGTGCACTTGACAGATTATTCACCTCCAGCTCCAGTTTGTTTTCTGCTTGTGATCCAAAGGGTGAAAATTTTCTTGATTACAAGAAACTGAAAATAATTGCCGATCATTATGGATCAACAGGCACCAATTTTGGCGATCTGGATGCAGAAGTCGAAGGTGCCAAGAGCTATATTGCACCAAAACAATTTACTTCAATTTCTGAATTAAAAATCAATTCAGGTGTACAAAATTTCTCCTGGAGGCTATAAGATTCAAAGGTGGCAGCCTGACAACATTGCGATGTAGAGCTCAATGCCAGCTATGTGTTATAATTTGATATTTCAGCAAAACATTTACAATCAGTGTTTCTTGGTTTGATTACCTTGGAGAATAGGACAGCTAAAGCCATTTCTCAAGCCTTTCTCAAAACAAAGAGGACAAGAATGCCCTACTATTTTGGGTATAGGTGTACAAACACACTAATATAAGCAGTTAGAAGTGCTTTATGTCGGTTGTTCTCAACCTGTGGACTATGTCTAAGGGGTCCACAAAAGACTAAGACTGAACAGAATTCAACTATACACACACACAAACACACACACTTCCAAAGAGGTCAGCACCTCCATTCGAAATTTTTTAGGGGTCGACAAATAAAAAATGGTTGAGAACCACCGCTTTATGGAACTTGCACAGTTCACTCTTGGTTGTCAATGCCACTAAATAATGTGGATGTGGAGAGGATATTCTCTCAAATGAACACTAATATCTAAGCTTAGAAATCAACTTGGACAAAAACACAATGACTAGGATTGCATATCCACTTTGGATAAAAAAAGACTAGAAATCTGCTGCAAGGATTTCCAGCTAACAGGAGGTGCTATAGTGATTCAGTTCATCAGTGTACAGTGGTTCCGTGGAAGCAGCAGCAGCAGGACCAAGTTCAAGCACAGAAGACCAGGATGTCAGGGAGTATGACTTTCTTGGAACAGGATTAATGCCTACAGTTGGGATACTTGGTGAGGTGAGCACATTTTTCTCTTTTTCTGGTTTAAAATGGAAGCTATACCTTTTGTCATAGGCAACTAAAGTAAAATTCAGGAGCAGCAGCACCAAAATTAACACATTTCTAATGTCTTTTTTGGTGCTTACAGTGGATTAAAGTGAGGCATGTAACTGGCATGTGGCTTGTTTTCAGAGCTCTATGGAATGAGAAGACTAGATGTGTTCCAAGGATTTCCCACCAATGGTGGAGATTCTACACAGACTCAACACATTGCATACCAGCAGCAGGAATCAAATAAAGTTCAAGCACAGAAGACTAGGACAATGAAGTAGAGGACCTTTTCTTGGAGTATTCTATGAATAGTGCCTACAGGGACCTTACTGGTGAGTGAGCACATTTTTTTCTCTTCTTCTGATTTAAAATGTGAGCCTGTATCTTTATATGAGCCAACTAAAGTAAAAATGCCACCAAATGCCACCAAAATGCCCACATTTGTAACTATTGCTTTGGTATTTTATGGAGTTTGGTGCACAACATGTGTATACAGCAGGAAACAGACAACAAGGTTTCAAGGTAGCAGATGGTGCAGGCTAAGCTGAGGGACTTGAGCTGACGCCACAGGAAGGACAACACTGACTGCCTGCGTAAGGGACTACACTGGTGGTGGTTGCCTGCTGCGGGGCAGCATTCTTGGGACTTCTGTAGGGAAGTAGACTCAACTGTAAAGAATCAGATGCTGCATAGCTAAAGTACTGTTCTCCACTCATGCTTTCATTTCCACAGAAAATAAGTTCCTGCATGTACTAGCCCCTAGAGCTGTTGCCATACTGTGAGTCTGACATGCTGACCTTCTCTCCGCTGATGACAAAAATGTGGATGGCCAATATCCAAGCAGATGAATAAACTATGTAAACATGTATTTGCTTTAGTCTCACATGTTGACCACAATGACAAGGTGTAGGGAGGCGCCCTGGCTCCCCGCTGCGCCTGCGAGGGACGAGCCAGAACAGGCGCCTCAGTGGGCAAAGCCACCGCTGCCAATCCCCACCCCCTGGAAGTCAAGGGGCGGGACAGGAAGTATAAAAGCCCGGCCTCAGCGCTCAGTTGGCGGCACACTGCCGGAGTGGACAGACACTGGTGCCCAAGCTCCCGCTGGGCCCAGCCTGCCCTGTGCTCACTACCCAGAGGAGCGCTGGCCTGACCTGCCTCGTGCCCGGTACCTGGAGGAACACTGGCCTGAGCTTCCCCGTGCCCGGTATCCCGAGGGGCTGCCTGAGCTTCCCCATGCCCGGTATCCCAAGCAGCGGCCAGAGCTTCCCTCCACCCGGAATCCTGAGGAACCCATGGTCTGGGACCCGCCGGACAACGCCGGCGAAGGACAGGTACCTAGAGAGGGGGAGGTCGGAAGTGGCCCGGGGGTAGCCGACCCTGGCTTGGCTCCTGAAGAGCCTGAACCTATGTCAGTGTGTTGCGGCCAGGATCCCCACTGACAGCAGTGAATCTTGGCCACTGCTAGGGCCCTGGGCTGGAACGCAGTGGAGCGGGAGGGCCTGCGTTCCCCCTGCCACCCTTCCAAGGGTGGCAGACTCCCCCTCTCCCTGGCCTGAGGAGGCCTTCTTTATAGACTTACGGCTTAAACTGCTGCTCAGCCCCTGCCTGAGAGTCTGAGCTCTGTACCTGTTCGTTGCCTGCCCTGAGCCAGGGCTTGGGCCTTATGGACTCACTGTTTTGAACTGCTTATTGCCCCGCCCTGCTCCAGGGCCGGGCTTAGAGACTCTGTGTTTGCTCCGCCTGCTGCAAGGCCTGAGCTTGAACTGCTTATTGCCCCGCTCTGCTCTAGGGCTGGGCTTAGAGACTCTGTGTTTGCTCCGCCTGCTGTAAGCCCTGAGCGCTGACTGCTTATTGCCCCATCTGGCGTCAGGGCCAGGCTTATAGACTCCGTGCTTACCCAGCCCCTCCTGAAGGGCCGGGACTCTGCCTTGTTTAGAGACTATTTGTTCGCTCAGTTCCTGCTGAGGGGTCTAGGCCCTGGACGGATTGCTGCCTGTAGGGAGGCGCCCTGGCTCCCTGCCACGCCTGAGAGGGACGAGCCCCAGCATTGGACCCTTACATGCGGTACCAGAAGTGGGGAGTTAAGCCCAGGATGTGGGTGCGGACTCTTAACTCTGGTGAGAGGGGGCCTGTGGGGGAGAGAGCTCCCTCCCCCGAGATGGATATGTCACAACTTGTCGCCCTTCTGACCAAGAACTAGGAGCGGCAGCAAGCGGCTCAGTCGCGACAGCAAGAGGAGCATCAGGCTGCCCAGCTCCAGCAGCAGCAGCTCATCAAGCAGCTGGGGACTCAACAGCACCAGCTGATCCAGGACCTGATCAAGCAGCATCAGGCATTCCAACTGCAATGCCTCCAGCAGCTCGTGGCAGAGCGTTCCCCATGAGGAGGGGCCCAGTCGGGAGACACAGAGGGGGCCCCACGCCCCAGCCCACCGATCCGTTTGACAAAGATGAGCCCCGGCGACAACCCTGAGGCCTTCCCCGTCACCTTCGAGTGGGTGGCGGTCGTCACTGGGTGGAGCCCTGACCAATGGGCCTCCATCCTGGCCCCATACCTGACAGGAATGGCTCAGGCGGTCTACCGAGGCCTGTCTGTGGAGGCTGCTCAGGACTACAGTCAGGTGAAATCCGCTATCCTGGACGCCCTCGATGTGAGTCCGGAGACTTTCCGTCAGTGATTCAGGAGCCTGACATACCCCACCGGGGCCCGGCCTCGTATGGTGGCTCAGGAACTCCGGGAGACCTGCTGGTGGTGGTTGCAGCCCGAACATCGAACGTCAGAGGAGCTAGCCCAGCAGGTGATCCTGGAGCAATTCACTCACATCCTTCCGTTGCGAGGAAGGGCCTGGGTCCTCCGTCATAGACCACAACACTGACCGCTGCTGTCACCCTGATGGAGGACTTCCTAGCAGTGGAAGCACCAGTGGGCCCAACTGGTCGAGCAACCCCACCAGGGACGGAACGCCCAAACCCCGAGAAGAAGGCGATGCCCACCCAGGCTGCAGCACCACCCACGCGGCCGGCCCGAGCCCCGACTCCCGGACCCCGGAAGACACGCTAGAGCCCTCCTAGGGACTCCTCCAGGACCCGGCCCCGATCGGAACGAACCGACCTGGGGCCCTGTTTCTCCTGGTTCTCGGTCAGAAGGGCGACAAATTGCGGCGAGACAGGACATCTCCAGCGGGACTGCCCCAGATTGGAGTGCACCTTTGGCCAAGTCTGTTCCGCGGAGGGTCGTGCTCGTCGCCCACAGACAGCCAAGATTACTCTGCCCGTGGTTGTTGAGGGGTAACCGACCGTGGCCCTCCTTGACTCAGGCTGCAGACAGACATTGATCCGCGAACACTTAGGTCCCCAGGCGGATCACGCCTGGGGGAAATCCGCCTGCAGTGCATCCACGGCGACATACGGCCTTACGCCCGATTGACGATAGACGGGGTTACCCGACAGATGGTAGTAGGTCTCGCACCCAGGCTGGCATATCCAGTGATCCTGGTCCAGGACTGGCCCAAGTTTTCGGCCGTCCTACGCCAACATAGTGGAGGCAGCCCAGGGCCCGTACCAGCCTTGGAGGGGGAGACCCCAGAAACGGGGGAAGATGAGCGGGAGCCCCCAGAAACTGAGAACGACGAGCAGGAGACGCCCGACCCGCCCACCCATCAAGATAAAGGATGGGGAGGATGCTTCTCCAGGGGACATGGGGGATCCCTCGGCCCCCACGGACTTCTGCCGGGATCAAACTGCTGACCCCACCCTCAGTGGGGCGTATGAGTAGCTGGCCGCAGTGGATGGGACCATCCTCAATCTGGGTCAGGCAGCCCAGTGGCCGCACTTTGAATTGCGACAAGACCACCTGTATCTTGAAATGGGACCCGCACAGCAGGGAGCGCCGGACTCAACTCCTCGTGCCCCGATGTCATCGACGAGCGGTCATGAAACTGGCCCATGACGTCCCGGCTGCTGGGCATCTGGGTCCCGAGAAGACCCTAGCCAGAATACTGGGACGCTTCTTTTGGCCGGGTATACACCGGGAAGTAAAGGACTATTGTAACTCTTGTCCAGAAAGCCAGTTGACCGCCCCAGCAAGAACTCCCAAGGAGCTGCTGGTCCCGATGCCACTAATCGAGAACCCTTTCGAGCGTGTGGCCACGGATCTGGTGGGATCCCTCCCCAAGAGTGTTGCGGGGTTCCAGTACATCCTAGTGATGCTAGACTATGCCACCCGGTTCCCCAAAGCGATTCCACTCCGTAACATCACCACCCGCACCATCGCAGGCGAACTGGTGAAGGTCTTCGCCCGCGTCAGCTTGCCCCAGGAGATCCTCACAGACCAGGGGACCAACTTCACCTCGCAGCTGTTACAGCAGGTGTGTGGACTCCTGGGGATCAAGCTGCTGCGGACTTCGGTGTATCATCCCCAAACCGATGGGTTGGTTGAGAGGTTCAATCGAACCCTGAAGGACATGTTGCAGAAATTCCCCCCGGAGGACCTCCACCAATGGGACCAGCTACTCCTGCCCTTGCTTTTGGTGGTACGAGAGGTTCCCCAGTCATCAACCAAATTCTCGCCTTTTGAACTACTGTATGGCCACCGACCCCGGGACCTCTTGGACCTAATGAGGGAAACCTGGGAGCAAAGCTCATCACCCGCCCATGGTCTCCTAAAATATGTGATCCAGCTCCAGGAGCGTCTTAAACAGGCTGGGACCCTGGCGCGAGCAAACTTGAAAGCTGCCCAAGAAACGGAAGCCCAGACATACAACCGGGACGCACGAACCCACGACTTTCAACCTGGAGACCGGGTCTTACTCCTCCTCCTCTCCAGTGAGTCCAAGATCCTGGCTCGATGGCAGGGCCCTTATGAGGTGGTTCAAAAGGTGGGCCCTGTTACTTATGAGATTCGTCAGCCGGACCGGCGGAAAAAGGTCCAGCGGTACCACGTCAACCTTCTCAAGTCCTGGCGGGAACGAGAAGGTCTGTTGATCAATCCCTATCCACCGGAACCCGAGCTCAGGCCCCAGGTAAATCCTACTGAAAACCCTGAGGGACCTTAGCTTGGGGAGACGCTGACGGAAGAACAGCTCGAGCAAACCCGCTGCCTCCTTCAAGCATTCCCCCATACCTTTATGGCCCAGCCGGGATATACCTCTCTGGTATATCATCAAATTCAGACTGAGCCAGGAATGGTGATCCGGGCTGCGACCAAGCCCCTGCCTTATCACCGGAAGCGGATCATCGACGAGGAAGTGTGGACTATGCTAGACTTAGAGTGATCGAACCTTCGCAAAGCGAGTGGCATAGCCCAGTCGTCCTGGTGCCAAAGCCCGATGGCTCCCAACGATTTTGTACTGACTTTAGGCACATTAACGCCATCTCCAAGTTCGACACCTATCCCATGCCTCGAATAGATGAGCTGCTGGCCCAGTTAGGAGAGGCCTGCTATATCACAACCCTGGACTTAAGCAAGGGATATTGGCAGATCCCCCTGGAACCGGCCTCCAGGGAGAAGACCGCGTTTGCCACTGCTACCGGCCTAAACCAATTCACGCGGATGCCTTTCGGGCTTCATGGGGCACCCGCCACGTTTCAGCGGTTGATGGACCGCCTTCTCCAACCACATCAGGACTACGCCGCAGCTTATCTAGATGACTTAGTTATCTACAGTTGGCAGTGGGAAACCCACCTAGACAAGGTCGCTGCCGTCCTAAGGTCCTTGCGGGCGGCCGGATTAACGGCCAACCCTAAGAAGTGCTGCATCGGCTGGCGTGAGACCACCTATTTGGGGTATACCATCAGAAATGGGCAAGTGAAACCTCTCGTGAACAAGGTTCAGGCCATCACAGCCTGTCCCCCACCGACCACGAAACACCAAGTCCACCAGTTTTGGGGGCTGGCGGGATATTATTGACGGTTCATTCCTCCTCAGGAATGAATGGGCTCCTCATCAAGGACAGCCCGCGACAAGTACACTGGACCCCCGAATGTGACGAGGCTTTCCAGTCACTTAAGGCAAGCCTCTGCAGTAAGCCGGTCTTATTTAGCCCTGACTTCAGTCAACCATTCATCCTGCAGACAGACGCGTCAGAGCTGGCCTTAGGACTGTCCTCTCACAGGAGATGGATGGGGAGGAGCATCCAGTCCTCTACATCAGCCAGAAGCTGTTCCCCAGAGAGAAAAACTATGCAGTGGTCGAAAAGGAAGCCCTCGCGGCAAAGTGGGCCTGTGACGCTCTACGTTACTACCTCCTTGGGGTCCCGTTCACCTTGGTCACTGACCACTCCACCCTTCAGTGGTTGTGCCGCATGAAGGACCACAACATGTGACTCCAGCGGTGGTACCTGGCCCTGCAGCCCTATGCCCTCACCATCTGCCACAGGGCTGGGAAGGACCACGCCAACGCGGACTTCCTTTCCCGCCTGGGAAGTATAGACAAGCCTGGCCCCATTGCCCGGGAGCCAGTCGGGGGGGGGGGTGTTGGGAGGCGCCCTGGGGCTCCCCGCCGTGCCTGAGAGGGACAAGCCAGAACAGGCGCCTCAGTGGGCGGAGCCACTGCTGCCAATCCCCACCCCCCGGAAGTCAAGGGGCGGGACAAGAAGTACAGAAGCCCAGCCTCAGCGCTCAGTTGGTGGCACGCTGCCGGAGAAGACAGACGCGGGTGCCCAAGCTCCCGCTGGGCCCAGCCTGCCCCGTGCTCACTGCCCGGAGCGCTGGCCTGAGCTTCCCAGTGCTCGGTATCCCAAGGGGCTGCCTGAACTTCCCTCCGCCCGGTATCCAGAGGAGCTGCCTGAGCTTCCCTCCACCCGGTATCCTGAGGAACCCATGGTCTGGGACCCGCCGGACGACACCGGGGAAGGACAGGTACCTAGAGAGGGGGAGGTCGGAAGTGGCCCGGGGGTAGCCGACCCTGGCTTGGCTCCTGAAGAGCCTGAACCTATGTCAGTGTGTTGCGGCCAGGATCCCCACTGACAGCAGAGAATCTTGGACACTGCTAGGGCCCAGGGCTGGAACGCAGTGGAGAGGGAAGGCCTGCGTTCCCCCTGCCACCCTTCCAAGGGTGGCAGACTCCCCTTCTCCCTGGCCTGAGGAGGCCTTCTTTATAGACTTACGGCTTAAACTGCTGCTCAGCCCCTGCCTGAGAGTCTGAGCTCTGTACCTGTTCGTTGCCTGCCCTGAGCCAGGGCTTGGGCCTTACAGACTCACTGTTTTGAACTGCTTATTGCCCCGCCCTGCTCCAGGGCCAGGCTTAGAGACTCTGTGTTTGCTTCGCCTGCTGTAAGGCTTGAGCTTGAACTGCTTATTGCCCTGCCCTGCTCTAGGGCCGGGCTTAGAGACTCTGTGCTTACCCGGCCCCTGCTGAAGGGCCGGGACTCTGCCTTGTTTAGAGACTATTTCTTTGCTCAGCTCCTGCTGAGGGGGCTAGACCCTGGACGGATTGCTGCCTGTAGGGAGGCACCCTGGCTCCCCGCCGTGCCTGAGAGGGACGAGCCCCAGCACCGGACCCTTACACGAGGGTTCTGTAAGTGTATACTGCATGTAGCTGAAGACCATGTGCTCATATGCAAGACCCACAGTCCTAATTGCACTTTCAGTGTGTTTTTTCTTCATAATATCCTGGATCACCTGCAATGTGGGTGCAATTCCAGCAGATGGACATAGCTTCAGAGCAATCTCAATCACCCAGTCTTTTTCCCCCCAATTATAACTAGATCTACTATTACCAGAGATGAATTCAGGGGATCCACGATTCCACAGGGAGAAATGGAAAACATTTTTAGGGCCTCAACACTTTAGTTTCTAGAGACTGCCTAATCTCTAGACCAACGTTTCCCAAACTGTGTTCTGCGGAACACTCGTGTTCCGTGAAAGAATTGTAATTTTTTTAAGAGTCTAATTTTTTTTTAATTTTAAATTTGGCATATTTGAAGCATAGTTTACAACTCTTTTTGAATGACTATAATTTAACAAAACTTTTTCAGGTTATCGATAGATCTATTGAATATCATGACATAAATTGAACACGGCACCCAAGCATGTTGACGTCTATCCTTTTTGGCATGTTTCAGTTAGTGATGTTACACCCCTTCCGCTCGAGGCTGCATGAACTGCAGCAGTATGGACACACCATTCTCTTTACGCTATGTTGAATATAACATTCACACAACACGTTCAAATCTGTGGGTCTTTACCGTGTGTGTGATAAGCACAACTAAACTAGCTTTCTTCAAAACAATATAAATATTTTTGTAACAAAATTTGACAAAAAAAAATCAGCATTTCTACATATTATCACTAAACCTAAATCACCATGGATTTGTGGCTAAAAAAGGAACTTTGAAAAGAAAAGCAAGTTCTTCTGGTACTCCAACTGTGCCTGAAATAAACAAGCAAACTATTGTGACACTTCAAAGTGAGGATGAACAATCACAATCTTTTGTTGCTGAAAAATCTGTTAGTACCAGTGAGTTATCCAAGGTGAAAGAATTTCCACCGAAGTATATCAAAAAACAAGAAGCAGGTGTTAAAAGACCAAAACAAAAGTATGATGAAAGTTATTTGTCTTGCGGTTTTATGTGTGTTGGAAATAAAGATGTTCCTCATGTGCAGTGCTAGTATTTTGTTGCACATGATGCAAACAGTTCATTGGCTCCTGCTAAACTTCATAGGCATTTAGAAACCAAGCATGCTTAATACAAAGATAAGTTTTTTCAAGAGGCAACGTGACTCACTTGGAAATTGTAAACTTTCGATGATTAAAATTGCTAAAACAGACAACGAAAGTGCAACAGAGGTATCTTATCAAGTAAGTTACCATATAGCGCTTGCCGGAGAAGCTCACACTATTGGAGAAATGCTTATCAAGCCTTGCGCGAAAGATATTGTAATGTGCATATTGAGCAAGCAGTCTGGTAAAAAAATTGATGCTGTACAGTTGTCAAATACTGTTGCATGCTGTATTAAAGATCTTGCTGATGACATAAAGAGCTAGTTTGCCGACTGAAAATTTGCCATGAGTATTCATTGCAGCTAGATGATTCCACTGACATTTCAGGACTTGCTGTGCTACTAGTATTTGTCCGATATAGATTTAATAGTATTATTGTAAAGGGCCTGCTCTTATGTGAATCTCTGTAAAGCAACACAACTGTAGAAAAAAATACTCCACTGCATCAACAATTTTATCAGAAAGCATGAAATTAGTTGGGGAAAATGTATTGATGTATGTACTGATGGTGCTCGGGCAATGATCTAGATGAAGGGAGCTGTAACGCGAATCATAAGTGTGGCACCAGAAAGCACTAAGAGCCATTGTGTTCTACACAGACTAGCACTTGCAGTTTAAAAAAATACCAGCATATCTGAAAATTATGCTGGATGAAGCAGTACAAAGTATCAATTTTGTCAAATCTCGACCACTTCAATCCAGGTTATTTAAAATTTTGTGCGAGGAAATGGGTAGTCAGCACAAAATGCTTCTTTTACATACGGAAGTGAGGTGGCTATGCAGAGGAGAAGCGCTTGTGAGGCTTTTTAAGCTTCATAGCGAACTACTGGTATTCTTCACATCAGATAATTCAGGAGGAAAATTTAATGACGGTCTGACAAATTCCTCGTGGCTAATGAGATTTGCGTATCTTGGAGATATTTTTGCAAAATTAAATGAAATTAATCTGTCGCTGCAAGGAAAGAATATGACCACATTTTTACTACAATGGATAAAATTTCATTGTTAAAAAAACTGGAATTCTGGGCATCTTCTGTAGACCAGACTAACTTCGACTGCTTCCCTACAGTACCTGAACTTCTGACTGAAATAAATTCTACAGTCCATGAAGAAGTTTCCAGCACCATTTTACAGCACCTGTGTGACTTGTAGGTCCCTTTATTAGAATATTTTCCTACAACTACTGATGATAATGCTTGGGTTCAAAATCCGTTTGTAATTACAGCCAAGGCAGGCGGCATTACTGTGCACAATTATGAAAGCCTAATTGAATTAACTTCTGAATCTGATTTGAAACAAAAGTTTAAGGATCTTCCGCTGAATAATTTTTGGTGCAGCCTAATAGAAGAGTACCCTAATTTGGCTAAATGTGCAGTTCAAGTTCTCCTTCCTTTTGCTACAACTTATTTGTGTGAGACGGGATTTTCGTATTATACTGCAACAAAAACCAAATAGAAATAGACTTGATGCTGCGTCTGACATGAGGATTCAACTTTCCAGCATTATTCCTAATATTAAGCAAGTTTGTGATAGAAAAACACAGAAACACCAATCCCATTGAATCCAAATTTGTATTTGTTTATAAAATAGACTTAAATAGTAGAAATCTAATTTGTTTGGTGTTTGTGGATATATAAAAAAGTTTTTTTTAAGTAGAACACTGTTTCTAATTTTGACTCTTGTACTTGATTTTTATACTACTTTATACACGCTTTCCAGTTAGAAATTGTTAGTTCAAGTTACTTTAAATTTTTTTGCTTTGTTTTATAAAATATGAGCATAAATAATGCAATTTTTATTTGAAAACTGAACAACTACAAAATAATATTATAAAGTATTCAGTAATAGGCTAAAAAGTGTTCCATGGCCAAAAAAGTTTGGGAAACACTGCTCTAGACAAAGAATATGCATGTGATGACAGGCTTGGTCAAGTGTCTGTAGCAACACAGGAACCCAAGGAGAGGCAAGCACCACACCATTTAAAGCTTGTAGGCATTGCATATAAGAATGGGTGCAGCATATAGCAAGGGTGTTGTGACACAGAGCATGACCTTGGACTGGGTCTAAAACAATGTTGATTCTCTGCCAACATCTATGCCCTCAAGAGACAAGATGTGGCGCCACAAGCTGTTTGCAGTGATTTACTAGAGTTAAGTTTAATAGCAATTGTTTTTCCCATGACTGCTGTTTTCATAAACTGATTTGTGTAATTATCTGTACATTACTAGTAAGTATTGGGAATGCAGATCCAACATATATTAAACTAGGATATTTCACATGTACAAATGTTTTTTTGGGGAAAGTGGGGGACATCACATATGATTTTGACTCTTAAGATGACTAACATAAGGACTGGGAAGGCATTCTATTGACCATAATGTGTCATCTGCCGAAACATGTTGGGCTATCAAAGGTGAAGTTTATAGGGAGAGAGGTAGGCTGATGTGATATGATATGGCTGATGTGAGAACATGTTCTGCTAAAAATGTAGACTTAGTTTTGGACAGTATACCAGAATAACCATCATCTGGATTCTTCTGCAGTGCTGGACACGCCAGTTTAGAAATGGCTCCTGTTTCAGAACTTATCCCACAGTTTTGAACCCAGGAACTCCTTTCATCACCTACACATACTAATACACTGCTTTGATATCTGGGAACAATGAGCCTCTGTGGCCAGCACCAGCTACTTACATACACTGCAAGCTAAATGTGACCAGTAGATACCTTCTCACAACCCCATAGTCTGATTAACAGCATTTTATCTAACAGTGTTTAAAAGTATGTCAGTTGCCTCTAGTCACCAGTGATTGACTAGTGGCACGATCGTTACCAAAAAAAATGGGAAGCACAGCACATATTGACCTCTTGAATGTAAAGGGACTTTATATATCTCAAAATGTTTTCTCCATTCGGAACACTTTGTATCCAAGTACTGCCAATGTGTTATTGAAAAAATCTACCTCAATAAGACAGAGTGCTAATTAATCAACAGAAAAAGTTCCCAGCCCAGTAACCAAAAAGAGAGAAAGCACAGGACTTTGATGAGGTCAAGCTACTCTATCGAGAACTTCAAAGCTCTCATCAGGATCACATTTTATGAGAGGAGACAGACAGGTTGGCTAATGTGAAAAGTAACAAAAGCATCATGAAACCAGCAGAACAACAGTCACACATTAACATTTGAAAAGGGATTGAATGAATTCTGCAGGCAGGATTAATATTTGCATTTTCAGCAACTAAGCTGAAAAGTTATAAGCACAAGAGAAAGAGTTGTGATCCAAGCTCCACCCTATCGGCCATCCTTTCTTTAAGGCATATTGATTGGTGGCTTACCCTATGGTCCAGTATTCCAAAACTGGCCAGAGGGTTGTGTGGTTTTTCTTCTTTTTTTCCAGACCATAAGATACAGGCCACTGATATAAACACAGAATGCCAGACTAGATGGATCAATGGTCTTCCAGTGTGACAATATCTGTGTTCCTTTAGCCATGCTAAATTTTCTCCCAATACTAAAATATTTAATACTTGGAAATTCTTACTAATCACTGCATTATATTAAATTTTTTGGCACTATGACATCTTTTTATGACAGGGTGCACGTATTGTGAACTGAATGAAATAAAGGGGCTCTTATGCAGACTTTTTGTCTAAGCATCACAGACTAAATAGCTACCTCATGAGGTTAAGTATTATCCTCATTTTACAGATCAGGAAACTGACACGGCGTTTGTGTGATCTGTCCAAACTAACAAAAGCAAGTCAGTTGCCCAGCTGGTAACATAACCCAAAAGTCCTGACCACTCAGTATATCCCTTTCTGTACTTGATGTTCACAAATCCCAGCATAATTGTTACAGTAAGGTACAGTGTGTTTTTAACTGCAGAGGGGAAAAACAGATACACAGCTTGCGTTGTATTTTGTGGGTACCAACTTTATAGCATGCTGTGTATTCGGGGGGGGGTTCTTT
Source organism: Chelonoidis abingdonii (assembly GCF_003597395.2). Lineage (NCBI taxonomy): Eukaryota > Metazoa > Chordata > Testudines > Testudinidae > Chelonoidis > Chelonoidis abingdonii. The sequence continues at coordinate 104,754,700 of NC_133770.1, read as the reverse complement.
GTTTGGGGGTAGTGTACTTAAATTATGACTAAAATTATACCACATTTTCACTGAATGTTGCCATGTTTCTCAGTGGCAAGGTTACAAAAATTGCATCCCCACAACCAATATAGGTAGGAGCTAGATACCTGCTACTGTTTTGAATAGAATTGTGGAGCAATGCTGCCATATAAAAGGGAAAAGAGAAAATTAAAGTTATCATCCTATGTCAACCATGTTAGTCCTGCATAAATCAGTAGACACTATATGCATATACTAAGGCTGAATGGTAATAACCCAAATACAACTCATGGAAAAAATAGTGAACATGTGCAAAAGACTGCACAACTAAGTGAAATATTTACCATTTATAACTGGTCAAATAAACAAAACATTGTAGGAGTTAAGGAGAAATAGAACTTAAGGGGAAGATTAGTGGCAAATTTTAAACAGGTCCATGTATTTCATCTAAAAAAATGCCTGCAAAATAGCTAGATAAATACAATCTCTTCCCTGTTCTGTAAATTGTTCTTAAAATCCAGGGTTTTTTTAAATGTGAATTATAATATTGTCTAAGTTCACATTTAAATATTTATCTGATGAAAGATCTAACCAAAGTTGCTTTAATCAAGAAAAAATCCACTCAGTACACTCATAAATGGGAAAAACAAGTCCTCTTTCAGTGCATTTTGAACCCACTCTAACAACATGGCTTTCAAAACAGAAGTTCAGCAGTTGTTTTAAGAAAAGACTTTCCATCAAGGACAAGATGGGAGCAAGACATCTTGATCCTTAAGTGGAATATCAAAAAGGGAGATAGAAAAGAGAGTTTGCAGTAGCGTTAGTCTAATCCATCACTTTATTTTTAGGCTTTGATTTAAAAGAGGGGTGAAAACATTATCTTAATTATAGTCCAACACTCACCTAATGTAAGATTTCTTACCATTGTATATTCTTAACCATTTTATCCCATGCTTAATCTCTTAGGAAATAAGGATTCCAGCCTATTATAGTAGGAAAAAGTGAGAGGTGGGTGCTGCCTTGTCACCCCTTTCTCTTGTCTTTCTGCAGTGGACCCTGCGAGAGGGCGCTCCCCAACCCCCCCTCACCCTGGGCCCTCCGGACCTTTTTAATTGGGCCCCTGTTCCGCGAGTCCCCCTGGCTTCCCCATTCCCAGACGCCGAGAGCCAGCTGCGCACCCTGCAGCCGGTTCACATCTGAACCGTGCCCAGGGACCAACTGTACATGCTCGTGCTGCACACATTGCATTTCCTCACCTTCTCATTCCCCTCCCCCCCGGACACCAAGTGGCAGGACTATTTACCACCTGTGGAGGGTGAGGAGCCCCAGTGGGCCAGCCTCTACTCCACCTTGGTCCCATGGCCCACCGGAGACATCGGTTGGCAGCTCTTTCTGCAGCATTAGGGAGAACCTGGCGCATGCCTACCTCATATGTACTAGGTTGCAGCCCCTATTCTAGCTCTTCCAGCACTTTTCCCCGCACCTGTTCATTTTTGGACACCCTATCCGTGGCCCCACGAACTCGTGAGGCCTCCTCGTCAACCTCCTCCTGGCTCTGGCCAAAGTCACCATCTATAATACCAGAAGGAGAACGTTAGATGAGGGGGTGCTCTGCGACTGTGGGGCCTATTTCCATTACTCCCTAGTCTCACACCTCTGGGAGGAGTTCCACTGGGCAGCATCCACTGGCTCCCTAGAAACCTTTTGAGGAGCAGTGGGCACTGTCTAGGGTCCTCTGCTCAGTGTCTCCATCCAGTATCCTTGTTTTAAATGTTTTCCATTCCCTGTTTTTCATTAGTTGTCTCTCATATTCATTTTGTTCCTGGGTCCAGAAGTCCCTCCCGCTAGGCTGAGGGAAATGTCTTTAGAAGTGGTCAGGCACCAGGTTTCCCAATAAGGCTACAGTAGGAACAAAATTCTAGAGCACAAGTAAACCTATCTGGAAACTCTGATATTACAGTTTAAAATTCCCTTTCTTCACTGCATCCAGTTACTCCTAATTATAAGCTTGTACAATTCTAAATAATTTCTTTTATACTCTTTAGGTATTCTACACCTTAAAAGTGTAACTTTTGACATTAGTCAATCCCTAAATCCTCCATCTACTTTTGCTGCTTCTCTCTGAATTCATTGAAATTTGTCTATATCTTTCTGGAAATGAGGTGCCCTAATTGATTCTATACATCTGCTCTCACTAGAGGAGGTAGTATAGTGTCTCCCTGTCCAATTAAGAACATTGCAAACTCCTAACTTGCTGTTCACACATAATCCTCAATGTATCCCCACTCAAATTGTTCAGAGCAGCAACAAAGGAGATTGTAGATACACTAACGCTATTAAATATTTGAAATTTGACTTGCTTTTGGACCATTACCCTAGTTAACATCTTGAAATCAGATTACAAACACTCGGTGGGGGAGCGTCAGCTTTCTAGCCCTTTCTAGAGCACCTTGTTTATGTGGTGCTCTTTAATAATTCTGAAAAGTTAAGACACTCTACAGATACAGCTCTAAGGCCTCATCATCTCTAGTCTCCCACAGTTGTTTTAGGTCACACTAGTAACTGAAGTTTGGTTTGAACATTTGCAGGTGAGTCAGGTGTATGTGGAGAAGCATAATCCCAGAACCCTCCTTTATAGCATATGCTTCTTCCCCACTACTCATTTTCTGAAGTAAACTGAAGTGAAGGAAAAGTCAAACCTTCTGTGTATTTTACTTTTTACAAAAAAAATATTTGGTCCGATTGGAGCCTGCATGAGTGTAAAGATAACAGATGATATCCCATCAACAAAATAGGGTTCTCCTCTTAATGCTCTAACCTCTTCTTCCCTCGCTATGGCCTTTGGGGCAGGGGGAGCGATTAAAAGCAAACCCTAGGGACAGAAAGCAGACACTTTACAATAGCAAGTGTCGTAACAGATTAAGCTGCAGACCACAGCCAAAAATCAGAGCTAATCGGTGCACACCGCCTCCCAGCCTTCAGCTTCAGGCACCGGGGTTTTTCCAGCTGCTTGTAGTTCCTCCCTCCCTGCGTGTAACGAGCGCAGATTTGGTTGCGTGGTTTCAGAGTCAAGCGCCCTACAAGCCTGGGCCTGCCCCCACCCCTACAAGCTCCTGCCTGGGGACGCAGCTCCCCAGCCTCCAAGCCGCCCCATTACACTGCACCAGCCACGCGCTCACCCCGGGCCCCCCTCGAGAGCCCGCCGCGCCCAGCCCAGCCCTAGTCCGCTCCCCAAGCCCCACGTGTTGCGCCCTCACGGGCCGCTCGCTGTCGACAAACGCCTGCCGTCGCCTCGCCCCGCCCCCCTTATTGCCTCGCGCTCTGACCTACCCACCAATCCCAACGCGAGAAGTGGCCACTCTGGGCATGCAAGCCACGCCCCTTCCGCCTCCACCTCCCGCCCCCTCCTCTTCTTTGTGCTCTCCCCTCATGCCCACCCCTTCTGCTTCAGGGCTGGTGCCGCTGAAACTAGTGGCAGCTGGTGATTGGTGGTCGCCGAGGCAGCCAATCGGAGAGAGGCACCTCAGAGCAGGCGTGCAGTGCGGGCCCAGCCCCCTGAGAGGAAGAGAAAGAAGAGGGGAAAGGAAAAGGAGAGACGCAAAACAAGTCAGGTGGTGGAAGGTGCAGTTTTTAGGGCATTGCTAGTACGTGCAAGGATGAATGTCAGTAAAGTCTGCCTGTTAGTGCTCCTCCTGGGGCTGGCTCAGCTTGCTATATTAGCAAGCTGCCAAGGAGAAGAACAGGGTGGAGGTGAGTGTGTGATTAGTTCTGCTGCAGCAGCGGATGAGAGCTGGTGTGTCTCAGGTCTGAAAAGGGACTGGGCTTGTGTTAGAATGTCGTGGACTGTAACAACATTTAAGGGAGGAGGGGTTGGTAAAGGGATAACTACTAAATCTGCTGTACCCTGGGAAGGTACTGTTATATAGATGTTTGAGGTCTCTTGTTGACTTAGGAAGAATAGATTAAAGCTAGTGGAGGGGGAGGGAAGCAAGGGCTGGTCGGTAAGCAATTAAAAGAATTAGAGGCTGTGTGGAAAAGTAAAATGTTAGGTAATGTTAAAAATGCAGGAAAAAATTTGAGAAAATAAGAATAGCTAGAGGATCATAGGGGTTAAAGTGTAAATAAGCCAAAATCTCTGGAAATAGAAGGTGGCAGTTGTAATCCTAAAGCCCTGAGGTTAAATGGGGAAAATGCTTGCCAGAGTCTCTAAAGACTATTGATCTGCAAATTAGATAAAATTGCCACATCCCTTACAATATTTATGAAACTCATTGATTGCTTTTGATCAACTGGCTTGTGTCCTGTTCTTATGTGCATTGCGGAAATCTAAAGACTGACTTCTCCATTTGTGTAAATATTTTATGCTTTGTTTATGCTGTCTTTATAGATATGTATTCTGTAACTCATTGCCTTGGGTCACTCACACTGAAAGTGAAAACTCAGTTATAAGGTTAGAAATTCCAAGGGAGAAATTAATCTCAATGCAGAGGATCAGCATGAGGCCTATGCATTTACTAAAGGGCCAATCCCGCAATTAAATGTATATGGGTGAACTGCACATTGATTTTAATTGCAGTACAAGGGGTGTGTCTGTGCATAGTAAGTTGTAGGCTCAGGGCCTGAGAAATTTGAGGGATAACGTCTTAGGTGAATACTATGTGACAGGGTGAATTTCATTTCTAAGACCTATTCCGGCAAATATGTTTGTGAATAAAGCCTGTTTGTAGGATTGTGTCCTGAGGGAGTGATGCAAAGTAAACATGGTTTAAAAATTAGACAAGTTATTTCATAACTTCTATATCTTTAATCTTATTTTGGCAGAGGAAAAATATATTTTTTGATCTTTTTATGTTAATATAACTAGAACTAACTATTGCACTTGACCTTCTGAAGCAACTAAATGGCCTGGAAAACAACTCCGTACTAAAATGTTAACATAACGTTAACTGGATAATGCCAAGAAATAACTGTTCTTATATTTGAAGAATTTATCGCTTCTTAATATGTAACTGCTACTTAAATTAATGTTGATGGTGATTAAATTGTACTCTTCTAAACACGCACATTTATTTTCCAAAGGTGAACTTGAAATGAGTCTAAACTTCTAATCAATAAGTAGTGATAGTGATTAGCCTAATGCAACTTATCTAAAAATTATTACCTTCCAAATTAAGAAACTACCATTGTAAAAGAGAGAGCTTTTATAGGAGATAGGAAAGAATTAATTTCATGACGTGTGGAATAATCTCTGGGTGTCTTTTCCCCCCTAAACTTTTTCTTGAGCTAAATAATGACAGACCTCAAAGCCTACTTTGTGATGAATTTTTATTAAATCAATTTGCTAACTCTGCCGATTGCTTTCTTCAGGGTTTTAATATTCTTATGGGGCTTCTACTTGTCCTAGGCTATGAAAATTAGTACTTTGACTTGCAGCTCATTCTTCTTGTCTCCTGCTGCAAAGTATAAAATGAAGCGCTAGCATCCTCTGTACTCATTGTCTCCTTTCACATTAAAAATAACAAGTGTTTCAAAATTAAAAGGAACACAGAATACCGAGGATATCTACAACCTCTGTATTCTGACAGGGCTCTTACTTCAAATAATCTGTTGCAATTTTGTTTTGTTGAATCTTAAGTATCTGTGTCATCCATGCATATTTCCTCACTTCCAAAATTAGATGAAACAAAGCTACTTTGCATTAGAAATGATTTATAGTCTAGATTGCACTGAGGACATGATATAAAATGGTGTTTCAGTTTTTTAGAAACTTATTCACACGCAGATTAAAACCATAATCTTCTTGTTTGTCCTCTAAAATGTTAGACACTCTATGTAGTTTTATGCGAGCAGAGATTCTGAGATAATCACTTGGATCCCAATCCTGCAGATAGTTGCTCAGATGAATAGTCCCATTGAAAGTAAAGGTGTGTAGAATTACTCACCTGCATAAGCATTTACAAGATTAGGGCCATGGGGGAAACACAACAATTAAGGTTCTCTAGCTTTGCTATATGAGGATCAGGACAACTTTACTATGGAGGGTATATTCTGCTCTCTCTGTTTTACTTCTTATTTTGAACAGCAATCAGGAGACACCTTTACTCTTTCTTAGGAAGCTTCTTTAGTATGACACTGTCCATGCTGCTTGGCTGCTCACCTGAACACTTCCTGTGGTCAGCTTTCAGGATACAGCTGTCCTAGAGTTTATTTGCCTATTACCTGCAGAGTATTTGCTCACAAACATCTCAGGATGATATCCTGGTCCCACTGAAGTTAGTGGGAGCTTTGCCATTGTCTTCAGTGGGCCAGAATTTTGCCCTCTATCTGCAGATGACTGGTGTACGGAGTATAGTACCACACTGCCAATATCAAAGACTTTTATATGTAAACTGGAGTTTATTTTGCTCTGATATGCATTAGTTTAATAGTAATCCATTACATACCCATAATACCCTTCATCTGTGGACAACAAAGTATTTTACAGATCTTATGTCACAGGGGTTTTGTGAGAATTAATTAAGGAGTATATTTTCAAGCCACTACTTTCATCACTGAAATGCAGACACATGTCTGGGGATACAGCAGTTAAGTAGTGTTACTCTGCCTTAACTAAGTTTGTATAGGAAATGAAGAAGAAGAATTTAAAAATTTATTAAAGTAAATGTTTGAAATGAAATATACACAGGTTGAGAGGGAAGGTACTGTACATCTGGGGTCAGACTTGGGTTATGGGGGGTTACAGATACCGTTTGCAAGGATGAAAAGATACACCCCAATCTGGGTCTATGCCAGTTAAGCAATATGTATGTAAGGGTTTTTAAAGTGTCAGTGAATAAGTGAGCTTGGGTTTGCCACCCATGGAATGAATAAGAAGTCCAAATCAGTATCGGTGGAGCAGATAGGTACGTGGGTGGGGTGCGTCCCTTGGTCCCTCAGGGAAAGAAGTGGGTTATTTCCCTGGTCGGCTGTCTCAATTACTCAGTGTGGTATTGGCGGTGTCCGGTGATGTGTTCGGTATAAATGTCTCTGGACCACCTGATGGTTTCAGACACCATGAGCTGTCTCATGAGCCAGGCGTAGTGTCGACCGACCCCACATGCTGTCACAACCGGCTCGTTGCGGGAGGTCCCATGAGCCCAGGGCTCCCACCATCAGGCGTGTACCTAGACTTTGTAGCCCTGGGCTCTCAAGGACTCAGCCTGCAAGGCATACTTCAAGTCCTTCCGTGCTCGGGCCTCATGGAAGGCAGGGGACTGGTTTTCGAAAGGCACCATGACATCTACCAGGAGGACCTTCTTCTTTTCTGCGTCCGTCACGACGATGTTGGGTCGCAGTCGGCTGTCTGTCCTGGGGATGGTGGAGTCGACGGTGATCTTCCCAAGGGACGGTGGGATGGCTTTCAGTAATCAGTTCTGGATGGTGTTGTGGCAGTGCTGCCGGGCTCCGGAGTGCTGCTTGCATCCACACAGGACGTGTGGCAGGGTCTCGTTCACGTAGCCGCACTTCCTGCAGCGCTTGTCTCGGCTGTCGTGGCGGATGGCTCTGTTGAGGGGAATGCAGTTGTTTCAGGCCCTGTAGATGAACCGTCAGTCGGCGAACCTGGTGAAGCTGCCCCCGGGGAGAAAGTGAATACTGGCGTCCCACTTGCTGGACACCTCGAACACTTTGCCCTGGTCCAGCTTCCGCTTGAGGTTGTCGGCGTAGTGGTAGCGGATGGCGTCTTTCAGGGATCTTTCTAGCATAGAATACTAAATATAGTTTAAGTTGCAGGGGGACCAGAAGGGTAGTTTGGCTATGACATTTCCTGCTGGGAGCTTCAGCTTGGACACCTGGGTTAATATTCTTACCAATGGATTTATCAAGCTCAGTGTTGTGACCTTGTGTCTGGGAGTGATAGCCACCATGTCCTTCCTAAGTTGTTAAATGGGAAGGTGGTAACAGATGGATCCTGGTATGGAAGAGGGAACACAGGTACAGAAAAGATTGTGAATGACTGACATTAAAAGTGCCATAGGCTCTGTAATGATTACAAGTTATCAGGTCCTTGATTTTTGCATCACATTAGAAGAACATGTAGCATGAGCATCTAAACAATAAGAACTAGAACAGATATAACTTAGATAATGTTTTCACCCTTCTAGCCAGAAGCTAAATTTTTGGCAGGGATATATTTAGTAAAAGTCAGGGACAAGTCACAAGCTGCTGTGAATTTTTGTTTATTGCCTGTGACCTGTCCCTGACTTTTACTAAATATATCCCTGACAAAAGGGGTAGGTGGGTTCAGCATCCACTGCTATTGGGGCTCCTGGATCCCTCATCGATGCGTTACATAGAAGCTCCGGGATCCCACTGCCCCTGGGGCTGGGCTGATGTGGAGTCCCCTCACCCCAGATAGCTGGTAGCTGCAGAGTCCCCCAGCCACGTGCTGGGCTGGACAGCTGCGTGGGGTCCACCTGTGACAGCTAGGAGCTATGAGGGCACGGCTGGCTGGGAGTTCCAGCCCCAGGGCAGAAAATGTCCTGGAGGTTGGCTTCCGAGACCTCTGTGACATAATCGTAGCCTTAATTATAACTAAGAGAGAATCCTCCCCAGGTGAATAAGTTTCTGGGAGATATTTTGTCTTTGTTCTAACATTGAGTGTCCTTCCCTCATTTCCTATGCATGTGCATATTTATTTTGGAGCAGGGCCCAAGCTCGAAAGTTCAGATTTGAATCCAGGACTGAACTGCCTCAGAGTTCAATGGAGTCTGGTTCAGATTTAGGACCTTAGACATGGAGCCAGCTGTGAAATTTGCATCTAGATCCAAAACTCATTAGTATTTGGATCCAGGGGTTTGGTGTGGGACCATATGTAACTTTTTTTTTTTTTTTAATTGAATAACCCTACTGCTGATAAATGCTCCTTAATGATAAATATGCAAACATTATCTGTGTGCTCCACCACAGTTATGCAAACTTCCAGCCAAAAATATGCATGAAGATCATTCAGATGCACCCAAAGCTTGGGATGAATGTTCTGGTATGTTTGTTAAGACCTGTGGCAGGGTTGAAGCAACAAGTTTATTTTTTTTGAAATTCCATGCTCTGTGTACTCAGTTCCCACTGAAGTGATCAGAAGTTATTTTCTCATAAATATGGGTAGAGTTTAACCCTCAATAATGACTTGATGAATTTGCTGGTCACTTCGTGTGACTGCTTGTGTGAGGTTTTATTTTTAAACAAAACTTGTTGTTTTAACTGCTTCATCAATTTCTTTTGCAGGAAGCTTAATGAAAAACATAGACTTAAATTTTATTATAGCTATTTCTCTTTTTCCTTCCACACAGACCTCTGTCTTTATATGCAAATATTTATTTGTTACTTCTGCAATTTCAGCTGTAGTCACTCAACAGGCTAGCCTCATTCTGTAACTGTCACGGCACCTGACTCTTAAAAATGTAAATCTCTAACTTAGTTTGGGCTGTGTGTGTTGGGGTTGTTTTTGCATCACATCTTTAGCAGGTCTTTACCTTCAAGTCTGCTGTCAGTTTCAGAAAGATGACACTCAATGTCACTCTTAAGAAGCAATGACACTAGTGAAACTAGCAGCAAAAGTACCTAAACTCTACTACCAATGAATTATAAGTCTGCTCTTGCAAGTGCAAGAGGTGGATTGATTTGAATCAGGGATTTCTTTTTAATCAACTTTTTCTTTTGTACTTCAGTTATTTTATAAAAGTGCATTCATATTGTTTTGGTATAACCATTAAAAATGTTTTTTACAACTAAATAGAGCTTTTACACTAGATTTAGCACATCTTCTTGCTACCTAAGAGGGTACACTAACTTAAGCAACTATATAGCTTAATATTTTCAGATTCTTAATTGTACATTTTAGTACACCTCTACCCCAATATAACGCTGTCTTTGGGAGCCAAGAAATCTTACCACATTATAGGTAAAACCACGTTATATCGAACTTGCTTTGATCTGCTGGAGTGTGCAGCTCTGCCCCCCGAGCACTGCTTTACCACATTATATTCAAATTCATGTTATATCGGGTTGCATTATATCGGGGTAGAGGTGTATGTTAGAAGAGAGTGAATGATATATTGCTTATTTACTGGGTAATTAACTTTATCTTGATTTGTGTCCAGCTGCAGTAAGATGGCAACTAGAATTTAAACACACAAAACAGCATATAAAATTTATTTTTATTAAACAAAACATTAAACATTTTGAATACATAAAATTCTCTTTATCAAAACATGTTTCATATTTACAACTAAATGATTTATTAAACTGAGAAGTTAACTCTAGTCAGTGAATTAAATTGACTGTTTCAGGTCAGCCTGGGAAAATTTTCAAATATGCCCTTGCTTGTCTCCTAAAAATGAGTCTCCTAAGTTACATAGGCTGGTCTATTGTGCCAAATTTATAAAGCCTGACCTCAAAAGTTAAATGTTTGTCCCCGATTCTTTATGTAGAAAAGCAGCCTTGAACTCAAAGTTTTTGATAGAAGCTCATGGGTTCAGCATATTTATTTTTATTTAAATATTTTAAGAGACCTAATTAGTTTAGACCTTAACATATTTAAAATGAAATCTGAATTTAATACAAAACAGGTTTATTTTAAAAAAGAAAAGCGCATTTCTAATTTAAATAGCAAAATCAAAAGAAAATCTGATTGGAGGAGCACCATTATTTTTTATCCACCCTGAATATGATGCTTTTTTGTGTTTCTGACAGTGAAGAAAAAGAGGCAAGGGAATGAAGTAGTGTAATATAAATCTTTCGCCTTTTACTGTCAGCAGTGTAGAATGATCTGTGGCGTCTATCAAGGAGTACTTATGTAAAAGCTATGAAGCGTTTTAAGGATACTGAGGTAATTACAGAAGCTGCAGTAAAATTAGACCTCCATTTAATAAACTAGTAGTACTAGGCGTGGACTCTTTATATTCTTACTCATGCAAAACTTCCGTGTTCTTGTGAGTTCATTTTGTGGAGGCAATATTAATTGGACATTTAACTCTGAATGCTTGACTTTGCAACCTATAGGGTGATGGATGGGTATAAGTAAGCAATGGTACACAGAGGAGTCTGGTGGTTAGTGACAAGGCTAGGAGTCCTCAGCTGACTTCCCATTTCTGTCACAGAATTTCATTGTGACCTGAAAATCCAGTCTTGAGTGACTTACTTCAAAAATGATAAGCAACCTCAACACCTGTGCAGACCTGTGGTGTTGTTTTTTTTTTTAAACTTGTTACTTGCAGCTTCTGTTCACAAGTTTACTGGAAACGTGGGTGCTAAGCAGCCCTGAAAATCCAATTCTTTGCACTTCTTTGTTTCCCTATCTATAAAATGGATATAGTAAGACTTTCTAATTCTCAGGAATGCTTTGAGGGGTTTTTTTTTTCTTCATGTTTAAGTGTTTTGGGATCTGTGTGGGGAAATGCTTTAGAAATACAAAGTAATAACATATGTTTTTCAAGTGCATTGTCCAATTTTAAATCAGTGTTTGCAGTTGCTGCTTGAGAGCAGGTGAAACAGTGGTCGGTGTTGATTAAAGAAACTTAATCTGCATCCAGTTGTCTGTTCCTCTAAGACAGATAACCTCTGCAAGCCTTCTGGCTCCTGCAAGCACTCATTTCATCAGAAGCTATGGTATCAGATACCCTTTAAAGCTGAATGTTAATTAAAAGTAACACACAGCCACCTGAAATACAAACTGCTTTGGGGCTGAGGGGGAGGTAAAAACAGGGTAACCTTACTAAGCGATGCCACTCTCCCTGCAGTAAAACTTACCTCCTATGGCCCTAGAAGCTGTTGCTCTCTGGTCCAGTTATGCTTTCAGTTACACTGTTGAAAATCCAAGTAATTGATTTGCCATCAGTGGACTTACATAACTGAGAAAAGAACATAGTCCATTATCCCACTCCCTTGCCCATTAGCCATCATGTGTTTCTTTAATCCTGAGGCACAAACTCTAGTTGCAGCCAGAACATTTTCCTAGCTGGGAATCCTGCCCGGAGCAGATAAGTTTGGCTAGGCAGCTACATGGTTTCTTGTCTTACTACATGTTGATCTGTTTGTTGACAAGCTGACTGGACATTCACCACTACATGGTGAGGAAATTAATAATCTTTTTAATAATGCGGGCTCTGCAGTGGCAATACTTTTTCCTGCCATTAATAAGAGCTTTGGCTTTGTTAGTGCTTGTTCTATTAAATTAACTCCCTGAAAGTTCTTCAGTAAGGTTTACTTTTTCTTGAATGATATCAGTGTTATCTGATGCTGGTGTGGTTTGATCCCTCAAGTGGCTTCTTCACGAGACAGGGGACATCTTTAATTCCAAACCAAGAATGAACGTGGCAGTGGAAATAACCTAACACAAACCAAAGCTAGGACAACCTTCACTCAGGATTGAATGGCTGCTTGCTTCTCTCCTCCACTCCCCCAATACCTGTAGATTTGAGGGCTATTTAGTAAGTTCTATGGCCTGAATCATGGTTGCCTCCTAAAACAAAATATTTAAATGGGAGAAATGCTTCAGATGCATTCACTCTTAAAATAGCACTCTGAATAAATACTGAATTGATGAAAGTTGTAATGTTTTAGCTGGTATATTGCCCATTTATCCTGAAGTTGGCAACAGCATAATCAGCAGGTCAAATTATACTCAGTGTAAATCCAAACAAGCGCCTTAATTTCAGCATCTATCCAGAGTGGTGATCTGAATTAGTCTCTTGCTCTCTTCCATCATTGTTAAAAACTGTCAGGTAATTCAAGGCCAAAACCAAAGCTCTTTCTTTATTCAGATTTGTCTACATTATCACACGGAATTTTACTACATGTAGCACATTTAAGGGGACCCCACATGAACTCGGGTTTGCGCTAGAGGATCCCAGTGCAGGAGCAAGGTCATGATGGTGCAACACATAGAAAGTCTTTGAAACCATTGTATCTAGATAAAATTTCCAAAGTGGTGGATTTAGGGAGGTGGTTTTTTTGTTTGTTTTTTTTTAATGTAATGAAAATCTTGTTGTGGATTGAACAATCTCCTGAACTCAGAACAAGAAAGTGAAACTGATTAATATAATTTCAGTGAGCAAATGCAAGAATAAAATCAGCATTTCTCATACTTTGGGGAAAAAATTAAATGAAAACAATTTCACGCTCACCCACCATAACCTTGCCATGTGGTATTAAAGACTTAGATCCTAATTTATATGTCTTCCATGCCTCTCCCTACCTGGCTAGTTCTTTGTGTTTCTCTCTTCCCTCTGCCCCACCCATCCCCAAGGAGGCATGCCCCACACTTCAGGAAATGTTGATGTAAATATTCATAATGTACTTGTTTTTCTCTTTTTATATGCTTTGAGCAGCAGAACAGTTGTGTTGATGTTTCAGGTGTCATCCTCATTGACATTTGAATTAGCATCCATTGAAATGTATAGGACACCGCTTCAGAGCTGTTGTTTCAGGCTCTCTGCAAACTCTGGCAATCATAGCTGCATCGGTTACACTCTCTGATCATATTCTGAAGAGGGTTTTATTTACTTTTTTAAAAATACGGTTTTTAACCTAACGTGTTGCTTTATCACTAAACTTGAAACAACCTTACCTGAATTGGTTTTTCTCCCCACTTTTCTAGAATCTATTACAAAAGAGGATGTTGACGACAATGATGACGACGACGATGATGATGAGGATGATGATTCTGAAGTTAAAGAAGAAAATGGTGTTTTAGTTCTGAATGATGCAAATTTCGATACCTTTACTGCAGACAAAGACACTATGCTGTTGGAGTTCTATGCACCATGGTAGGTTTGAAACTTGCAGCATTTTAATATCCCTTCTATCCCGAATGGATATGAATATGGGGTTCGAGCCCTCCATTAAATACTTTCCTCAGGAGTCAGTTAATTTATTTTAGTGTACATATTTCAGCTGGGTTTGTGCGATCCACTTATGGCTTTCATGGACGGATCTGTGACTTGCAGCTTAATAACATGAAAATCTACATAGATAAAGTCACAGATCTGGACTGTGCCAGTTAGGCAGAGCCTAGAATAAGATGTGACGTAGAACGGCATGATTGCAGGGGTAGCACTGGTAGGCATTCTACCCTTGGGAGATAGAACTCTTCCCCAGCCTGCTCTAGCTGTATGCCTGGAGCTGCACCTATGTATGAACTGCAGCCTGTCCCTTCTGACTGCTGGTCACACCATAGGTAGACCCATGGCTCTCTCCTCTTGGGGCACTGTGTATCCCTGGGGGAGTAGAGACAGAGCTGTTCTGACCACAGACATTGCAGTTGTGCCTGGCTCTTATGTAGGTCATGTGGGAAAGTAAGGAAGGAGAAGGCCCCTTGCATCCTTCCCACTGCACAGCCAGGTAAGGTCCAGGCAGAATTCAGCCCAGCATCAGAAAATGGCTAGGGATTCTGGGCCTGTTTCTCAGTTACCCCCTTAATGCATCAGGAGTTGGGACTGAATTGGGAGGGAAAGGCAGCTTCAAATTACCTTTGTATATAGTTGCCTATATGCCAAAGACATGCAGGGGTTCCCCACTGTAAGTAGGTCCAGCTGGCTTTGCTTCCCTTGGTTCTCCATGGCCCTGAGAAGCAGAAAGTAGCACTCTGGCCAGCCTTTGATCATCCCCCTCCATTGGGAACTGGGAACAGGGCTAAGACACGCCCTTTACACCAGTGCTGCTCTGGTTGGGGAGCTCCCTGTTCAAGGGTATTGTCATGAGGCTATTTCTGCCTGCTTTAAGGCCACTTGACATTGGTGGAACAGTGTAATAGAGATATGGTATAACTGAAAATTGGCCTGCATAAGGTCGGCATTTTTAACTGCATTTTGCTGTACATCTCAGTAGTCCAGTTCTACAGATACTCAATTTGCATTGGTGTAACTCTGGTGCACTCAGAGGAGTTATCCTGGATTTATATTGATACAACTGGAAACAGAATTTAGGCCAATGTATTTAATCTAGTGCATTTTACACCACAAACAGTAATATACTAAAGAAAAGGAAAACAGAGGAACAGAAACTGTTGGCAAGATGCTGAGTCAGCATGGCTGCAGGAACCTTTTGCGTTGCCTGACTCTGTGATTTTATTTTTTAAACTGTAATTTAACAGTGTATTAACAGAAAAGCAGCCAAGGAAATTAATTCAAAACTTTTTTTTGAGTGAGAACGATGGTCTCTGCTTAGTGTTAACGTAGAAAATTTGGTCCCAATTAGCATTTAGATGAACCTTTCTGGCTTCTTATATTGGCTTCCATCATGTAATATCTGAATAGAATCAGGAAGGGATGAGTTCCCACCTTTGTAGCTGTAATTTGCCTGCAATTTTTTTTTTTTTTTGTAGGGCATAGTTACGTATGTGTAATGGTCATATCTTTGTAATGGAAAAGATGGAGACACTTTTTTTCTCTTAACTTTTTTCACCTGGCCTTGATGCTAAACAAAACTGATTGAAGATAGTGTTTTCCCTATGGAAATAAGACACTCTCTGTCATGCAGGCTGTCCCAGCAGCCCCAGCCCCTATATGGATTTCTAGGATGGCCAGACAGAGAGGGTGTGCAATGATGTCACAGGTGGATGGGACTTTATTAGGCAACTTTTATTTCTTCTTAGCTGCTGATTGAACATGCTCCATAGTGATCCCCCATGCACGTGTGCTCACACAGTTGTCTTTATTTCCCTCCCACAATCATTACTTACGGCTTTAGCAAAAGACTTCAGTGGAGGTCAGGATTTCACCCAAAGTCTTCAATGGTTACATCTATGCCAGGGTTCACAGTTCTGTTGTTCTGCGGTAGCCTTATTCAAATAGCCGTTATGGTTTTACAGTGGAGTGGTTTGGAGGTCGATAGAAGGAGTTGGTTGCCTTTTAACTCAAAAATAGCTGAATGGATCTTAAACTTTCTGAAACTCCTCTTCAGGCTTGGACAACTTCAAATCAAAGCATAAATGTTTCTTGATATTAAAAACAGAGGTCATAATAGAGACTATGGCTGAAGGTCAGAGTCTCGAACTTCCATGTAGATAGCACTTCTTAATAATCTTACCATTCAAAAGTACTTTAACATTTATTTAACTGATACTGTAATGTAGTTACTGGGTGGGCAAGTACAGCAGTAATTTTGGACTCCCAGATAGGAGTGAGACCTGTCATACTGGATCAGACCATTGATTCAGCTAATGCTCACCACCCTTTCTGCTCTTGCTTCATACAAGAGCCGTCCACTGACAACCTGATCACCGAACTTGACTGTTGCATTCTCTCTTCTGGTGGACCCAGACATGCACAGCAGTTTAAGAATTATTTGCTGTATTTTGACTGTGGTTTTTCCCCTGTCTCATCTGCAACATTCTAAAACCACTTTGTGTGCAATATAGTTCATTTTTTGTCTCCTTATCCTGCTTCACCTGAAAAAATGTAAAAAATGTCACCGTTTATGCACAAGCAACAGCTTGGATTTGCAGCTCATGGAGTGGCCTGATCCCTTCCCGTCTTACCGAGAGGCAACTCTCACTTCTCTTCCTTACCTCATTCCAACCCATTCATAACTGACCCTGCAGATCATAAGGATAAGCCCTATCAAGATTCCTAGATTATGATCGGGATAAAGAACTTGACATGAGTAAAATGCTGATGGGAAATTTTAGGGATTTAGTCCTCTGGTTGGTGTTAATGGAAATCATACATCTATATTGTGCGCTATTATAAATATATACATAGAGAGAGAGAGGGAGAGAGCTTTCCTTTTTCCATAGTGAGGAAGGGCAGTGTCCTAAATTTAACTATCTTATGGTAACCATTGTGACTGTAAGAACTGGAGAGGTTATGTATAGCAGGGGCAAACGTTACTAAAACAATACAGTTGGACACTCTTATCTATTCTGATCTGAAATCATAGCAAGAAAAATCACACTAATTCTGAGGTCCTCTGTGGAAATGCAGAGTAGCAAAATATACCTCCAAGTTCATGTCTCTGATTTTACAGGTGTGGGCACTGCAAGCAGTTTGCTCCAGAATATGAAAAGATAGCCAAAACTCTGAAGGCAAATGATCCTCCCATTCCAGTTGCCAAAATAGATGCTACTGCAGCCACTGCTGTGGCAGGTCGTTTTGATGTTAGCGGCTACCCAACCATCAAAATTCTGAAGAAGGGGCAGGCAGTTGATTATGATGGATCCCGAACAGAAGATGGTAAGCAGTGCTCTATCTGAGTTCAGTGTAATGAAATGAATGGAAGGGTGAAGTAACATCTTACAACTTAAGTGGAGCTTTTTAAACGTGCTGATCCATTTGTACAGTCTGTTCCTGAGTGCGCAACACCTTCATTTCAGTTAAAGAGGAATGTTAAGGCCAAGATTATTTGTATTTATTTATTTATTTTTAGGGTCTTTAGAACAGCTTCATGTTACGGTATGACTTCACCAGATAATGGGTGTCACTGATACCCAATGGAGTCTCTCTCACCCGCACCAATTTACTAATGTACAGCAGTTTGGCTGTTAAAATGGTACTCTTTCACGCTCCGAGTGAGGCCAGCTAACAGTAGTATCAGTATTGGTATATTGGCAATGGCTGTGAAGGTGCTACTTATTTGACACTTAAGGAGATGTTACTGTACTTCAGTCCAGGCTGGGAGAAAAGCTGTCTGTTCCAGAGCTGTCATTCCAAAATGTTCAATAAGAAAAGGAGACATTGAAATAACTTGTTGCAATGTACTGTATTTGCACTCTGTAAATCTAGAGGAGCATGAATTGAAATACTGGCTTTTTGTTTATTGTTTGCATTTCTGCGGTGTCCATTAACAAGGAGTAAGGCACAAAAGGAGCCCAAACAAGTAAGGGTATAGCTGGGATTAGAATTCAGGAGTTCCTTGGTCCTAGCCATCTGCTCAATCCAAGACAATACTCAAGTCACTCATGTCTCAAATTCTTGGTGATCTCAAATCTTCTTCATAGACTGATGCTACAGCACTAGGAAAGATACAGGTGTCATGGATATGCAGCATTACGAACTTGTGTATTCAATTGTCTTTCAGCAATTGTGGCTAAAGTTAAAGAGGTTTCTGATCCAAATTGGACCCCTCCTCCAGAAGCTACACTGGTGTTGACCCAAGATAACTTTGATGAAGTAGTGAATGATGCTGACATAATGCTGGTGGAGTTTTATGCCCCGTGGTAAGACAAAATGCAAATTTGTCCTCTTTCATAGATGTGGCATGGTTGTGAAACTGGAAGGAAGGGGCAGCTAGGGGCCCCCACCTGTCAAATTTAGTTTTCCTATAAACCTATCCCTTCTTAAAATGGCTTGCTTGTTTGACTGCATCCTTAGAATGGTATTCTATTTTGAATGAGTTGTGTATTTAAATGGGAATACTCCTTATACCATGTTACCCAGGGTTTTTGCAACCCAGTGCCAAGTCTCCCTGTACAACTGAACTTGATAGTTTAAAGAGCTCTTCCTCATGAAAGGGGGTGGGGAGGTAGCATTAGAGATATTTGCATAGTGTTTGGTAACACTATAACATGATGCATTTCTGACTTTTATCACCCCGTTACTCCAGTCCTGAACATCTGTTGAGGAAAAAGTTAGCTGCTATTTGTTGTGGTTTTGGTGTTTGTGTTTGTTTGGTTTTTTCCCTCGTCACAGGCTAGGACAAAATCATTGGTCACTTTAAACTCAGAACTTAATCCATTGCTGAGATGTAGTTCTCAGCAGGTGAAAAGCTAGAGGAGTAAGTCTCTGTTGCAACTTATCCTCCCTGAGATATTCCGTGTTTTAATAGGCTGAGGGCGTGTCGTGATGTGGTTGGAACCAAGTCAGGCACAGCCTTCATTAAGAAAGCACCTCTCTGAAGAGTCACTAAGGGGGGAAAAAATTAAGAATGTAACATCCCTACTTATTTTCCATTCTGGAAATGTGAATTTCCCCACTTGACATGCCTAGAAGGTGAAGCACATACTAGATATTGTTACCTATAAAATATGTGTACCCTCCCCCCCTTTTTTTTCCCTTTAGGTGTGGACATTGCAAAAGGCTCGCTCCAGAGTATGAGAAAGCTGCCCAGGAGCTCAGCAAACGCACCCCCCCAATTCCTCTAGCTAAAGTGGATGCCATTGCTGAAACAGATCTCGCAAAGAAGTTTGATGTCTCTGGCTATCCAACTCTAAAAATCTTCCGCAAGGGCAAGCCTTTTGACTACAATGGCCCACGAGAAAAATATGGTAATGGGTCCTACTATTTTGAGTTAGAATTGTGGAGGCTGGGGAGGAGGGAAGGATGAACCACAAACATTTTGAAAAAATCTTGTGTAAATTCTGCTGTTGGTGTAGCTGGAGTGATAGGGCATGGAAAACTCCATTCTCTCCTTTTCTTAGGTTAACAGGATTAACTGAATCTCTCAGAACCCTTGGATTTATCACTAGGGCCCTACCAAATTCATGGCCATGAAAAACGCACCAGGGACCATGAAAACTGACCGCTCCCTGTGAAATTTGTTCTTTTCTGTGCTTTTACCCTATACTATACAGACTTCATGGTGGAGACCAGCGTTTTCCCAAATTGGGGATCCTGACCCAAAAGGGAGTTGTGGGGGGAGGGGGATGTCATCACAAAGTTATTTTAAGAGGTTCGTGGTATTGCCACCCTTACTTCGGAGTGGCTGGAGAGTGGCAGCTGTTGGCCGGGTGCCCAGCTCTGAAGGCAGCACCCCGCCAACAGCAGCGCAGAAGTAAGGGTCGTAGTACCACAACCCCCCCTTCAATAACCTTGTGACCTTCCCCTCCTCCTCCCCCTCCCCCTACTCCTTTGTAGGTCAGGATCCCTACAATTACAACACTGTGAAATTTCAGATTTGAAATAGCTGACATCATGAAATTTATGATTTTTAAAATCCCATAACCGTGAAGTAGACTAAAATGGACCATGAATTTGGTAGGGCCCTACTTATAGCACCTTTTCATATGGGAGACAACTCAAACCAGTTTACAAAAACAAGAAGTTATATATAGGTGACACAGCACTGCCAGTATGGGCAGCCATTCCACTACACAGAGATGTCTCACTGAAGTGCTGACAGTGCGCACTGTTCTTAACCAGGTTGAAACCCAGGAGGAATTAAAGTCAGCATTTTCAGCTGGTCTCTTGTGTTTTGGATGCTCAATTTCAAATAAATGGGGCTTGGATTTTCAGAAGAGCCAAGTACTTGCAACATCAGTTGAATTTGGTAGAAGTAGCAGTTGCTCAGCTCTTCTGAAAAGCAGTCTTAAATTGAACACCTGAAATTAGAGGGCCTAAATCTTGATCATTTAGCATTTTTGTTGTTGTTTGTTGCTGTAGTACATCTGTTTAGAAAGCTTGATCTCCAACTGAAATGTGGTTTTTGCAAGCTTGAAATTGCTTCAGAGGCACAGTACCTGAACCTTGCTTTCAAGTAAATCTTCTGAGTAACTTTTTTTTTTCGTTTTTGTCCCAGGTATTGTTGACTACATGATTGACCAGGCTGGTCCTCCATCCAAACAGATTCAGGCTACCAAACAGGTACAAGAATTTCTGAAGGATGGTGATGATGTCATAATCATTGGCATCTTTAATGGAGAGATGGACAAAGCCTATCAGCTGTATCAAGATGCTGGTAAATTATATTTTTCAAATACTAAGCTAAAGGCATTTCTGTGTTCTCCCATGGACTGCCTACAGGGAGTGTTCACCTATTTCTGCTCTGAGTTTAATTTTTATTTTAGCTTTTTAGTTTATCTTTAATCCTTAGGAAACTGGCAAACACTCAGGTAGGCTGTGGGCTATTTCGTAACACTTAGGGACAACTGTGGGGTGCGTTATGCCAGGGAAAGAGGGAGGATTTCTATCTGCTGGTAGCTGACGTACTCTAAGACTCTCTCAAGAGACCAGTCCTGACCTCTCCGCTCCCCTGCCTGCCCTCCTGACATCTGCTGCCTCCCTCCTGACTGTTCCAGATGACACTTGCCTCATACTTCCTTGAATAGGGAGCCAGTGGGAAGAAGCCGGCTGTATGGCTGCAATAGGAAGTCAGGTCAGGTGTGGGAGAAGAACTGATACAGAACCAGCAGGAGGAGTGTGTGGAAAGGCAAGGCTGGTAGTTGAGAGGCAGTTAATTAGTTGGGGTGTATGAGCACCGGGTGGGGGCAGTGGGGCACAGAGGAAGCTCAAAGTCATGGGCTCAAAGGGCGCAGAGTGGTGGGAAGGGCCTTATTTTCCTCAGGGGAGGGAAAAAAAGCTTGAAGAATAGGGGCTCTACCTTGGTGGCTGGGAGTGAAGAGGAAGGGGGAAGTATTGAGGATGGGTGCACTTCTCTCCAGTCCCTCCATGCAGATCATTGACAATTCAGTTACTCCTATTCAGTGCTCTGGGAGGAGTGCAGTATTTAAATATACAAGAGGCTAAGCATTTCTGCCTCCCTTCCTTTGGTGGAGAAGGCTGGACACAGATCATTTGAACCAGTCAATGCCCCTCTTAGCGTCCACCTGAGGAGGATAGAGAGCAGCGAGACATTCCCTCTTTCCTCTCCTCATGGCAAAGCATACTTCTTAGCTCTTGCTGCTCTGATCACCAGCATGGCAGTACAGCTTCACAATTAATCTGGCCATTCCAACACAGCAAACTGTTGCACTGTTTCTCATTTGAGAGAGAGCCAGAAACATTACTTTGAAAGGTGCCTATTCCAAAATATATTAAAATAAATATTATAAAGCTGCTATTTGAAGTTGCTCAGGGTTTTGGAATACTAGAATAAATTTCAGGGGAGATTTCAGGTGAGCTGCAGTTCACGTTACATGCTGAATTTGTCTGCAGATTTTCACCTGTGGCTGGAAATATAATAATACCTGAGGCAGTATAAAGTTCTAAGAGTTTAGTCTCTAAGATGCTACTACTTTCCAAATCTTGGGGCAAGGGGAGATTTTCTATAAACTAGAGTTAAAGGATTTTAATCTTGGGCTATGTCTACACTGCCCTGAAGTTTGGATTACCCTGGGGGGTTGGAGGGCGGGGTACAAAAAATGCTGTGTTGTAATTCCTGTGTGGATGCTCATGGACTTTAAGGTCAGAAGGGACCATCGTGATCATCTAGTCTGACCTGCACATTGCAGCCCACAGAACCTCACCTGCCCACTCCTGTAATAGGGTCCTAATCTCTGGTTGAGTTACTGAAGTCCTTTAAGCCATTGTTTAAAGACTTCCAAGTCACAGAGAATTCACCATTTTTCACTAGTTTTAGTTTAAACCTGCTGTGGGCATGACCTAAAAGGTTCCTAGTCTTCATTAATGTAATCCTGTTTGAAGAGGATTAAATTAATGTAAACTAGGAGCCTCTAAATTCATGTCTGTAGCATCCACATGGGGGAGTTACAGTGCAGCACTTTGGTACACACCATAGTCCCAATTGCAAGGCTGTGTCAACAAGCCCTCAGGTGCAATAGCTTTTAGTTGCTAATTATTTTTTCCCTCACCTTAATTTCTCAGCTAATGGCTTAAGAGAAGATTACAAGTTTCACCACACCTTCAGCAATGAGATCGCAAAATTCTTGAAAGTGACTCCTGGAAAACTGGTGGTCATGCAACCTGAAAAATTTCAGTCAAAACATGAGCCCAAAATGAATGTGTTGGATCTTAAAGTGAGTAGTTTTCTAGGCTATTAGGGAAAATGAAGTCTGCTTGCTTGATTACAAGTATGTATGAAGACCCTTTTCATTCATACACATGAGCAGTTCATATCCTCCAACTGGAATTTAATAGTCCAGTTAATTTAGATATTTCCTTAAGATTATAAGGGCCTGATCCAAGCCCCACTGAAACCAATGGGAATCATTTCATGGACTTTAGTGGCCTTTAGATCAGACTCTCTAACTGTTACTTTGGTTTAGTTTTGGTTTTAGTTACATTGGGACTGATTTGTCCTCACTCTGGTTTTATGCTGGTATAACTCCATTGTCCTCAGTGGAGTTACTCCTTCTATTACTTACACAAGTAAGAATGGAACCAGCTTTTTTTGCCTCCTAAAATGACATGAAATCACTTTAATTGTGCCTTTTCCACCTCCAAAGGCTTCATGAGGCCACACTGAAGGCATAAACTACTTCTCCTGTTCAAGGATCTCAGAGATTTATTGAGCATGTTTTATATACAAAATATGTCTGTATTATTATAGATATGTACAACTTGAAATTTTATTCATTTATTTAAGCTAAGTGCAGCACTTTTTATTTTAAACAGGATTCTACTGATGGGTCTGAAATAAAGGATCACGTGGCAAAACATGCTTTGCCACTAGTTGGTCATCGCAAGACCTCCAATGATGCTAAGAGATATGCTAAGCGTCCTCTCGTGGTTGTCTACTACACTGTAGACTTTAGTTTTGATTATCGTGTTGGTGAGTTTAACTCTTGTGAGCGTCCCCCAAAATAATTGTCTTTGGAGAAGAGAGAAATTGCTAATCCTATTGTGTTCTGTTGATTTCAGCTACCCAGTACTGGAGGAGCAAAGTCTTAGAGGTGGCCAAAGACTTCCCTGAATATACTTTTGCCATTTCTGATGAGGAAGATTATTCTTCTGAAATAAAGGATCTGGGGCTGATTGACAGTGGGGAAGATGTTAACGCTGCAATCCTGGATGAAGGTGGCAAGAAATATGCCATGGAACCAGAGGAGTTTGACTCTGATGTGCTCAGGGAATTCATTTTGGCATTCAAAAAAGGTAAAAACCCCAAAATACAGGGTTGGTGATCTGTGGAGGTGGCAAAGGGACTGTGCGCACATGGAGACAGGTTGTGTTTTTTGGGTTTTTTGTTTTGGTGGTGGTTGGGTGTTTTTGTCCTGTTCTTCCCCTCCTCCTGGATCTGTTTCTGCAACAGAACTCTGTGTTAGACAGGTGATAGCTATCTCTTGCCCCTTTCTTGCATTTGTATTTTGGTTAACTGTGTGTTGCTCAGACTACACAGTGGCATCTAGACAATTCTAGCTGTGTACTAACACACTGTGTGTGTCTGTCTCAGTCACTTGAAAGGGTTGGTAAGCCTCAAATTTTCTTACACTTGCTCATGAAATATGTATGTTCAAATGACAGCAGTCCTTTATACTAGCAATGACTGAATAATGAACCAGTATGTGTCTATTATTATGGTGATGGACACCAATATAAGAAGAGAAGATTTCCATCAAAGAAATGGATTTCACCATCCATATTCCACCAGCTTGTTGTATTAAAAATTAAGTAGCTAAACCAGGTTTCAAACAGAGGGTAAGTTTATTCAGCTGGTGAAGCACACGTCTTTCCTTGTTTGAACTGGTGCAACTACACTCCTTGCTGGCCACCAATGGTTGAAATCAGGATTTATCCTCAGACTATTAAAGCCTCTTTCTAGAGGAGACTTAATTCAGTCTAATGGTGGCCTCTTTTTTGTTGACTTCACTTTCTGTTTTGTTTTGTTTTTCTAGGAAAACTGAAACCTATTGTGAAATCCCAGCCAGTACCAAAAAATAACAAAGGGCCTGTGAAGATTGTGGTTGGTAAAACATTCGACACCATAGTAATGGATCCAAAGACTGATGTCCTAATAGAGTTCTATGCTCCCTGGTGTGGACACTGCAAGCAACTGGAACCTGTATACACTGAGCTGGCTAAAAAATATAAGAATCAGAAAAACCTAGTCATTGCCAAGATGGATGCTACTGCCAATGATGTGACAAATGATCACTACAAAGTGGAAGGATTTCCCACCATCTATTTTGCTCCCAGCAACAACAAAAAGAACCCTATTAAATTTGAAGGCGAGAACAGAGACTTAGAGCATTTGAGTAAATTTGTAGAGGAACATGCAGCAAAACTAACCAGGACAAAAGAAGAGCTTTAGATGAGCTGAGGGCAGAGAGAGAATTGTTTATACGTTGTAGGGAAAGCAAGTTACTCACAAAATTTGTTGAGGGAACAATTCAGCAGTTTAAGCAAAGGGGATTCTTGAGCAGAAAAAATATTGCAGTATCTGATTTTTGTATTACAAAAAAAATCATTCTGGACACTGAACTTCTGTCTGACATGAATGTCTTTAGACTAGTTATAATTTTGATCTTTGGAGGAAAAATACAGTCTTTATTTTTCGTGACTACCTTTTGAGCTTGGTTTTTTTTATTACAGTGCAGTTTGTTTTGGGTATTTTTTAACTCTAAGATCCATAAAAAAAAAAAAAATCTGCCAGACTGGCTTGTATCTGCCTCTTCATGTTTGTTGGGTTTTTTAAGTTCTTTTTCTATCTGAATTTTAACAGTTGTGTTTCATGTGACTGTATCACTTTCTGTCTTTGAGGATGAGAAGGGAATTTTAAAATGGAGACAACTGTCTTATCAAGATCAGATGCAAACAACAAAGGTGCTAACTCGACATGCTTCTACACCTGTCTGCTTTTGCTTTATGCATGTCATTTTAGGATTACACTTCTGTTCCCTACAAAAACACGAAGATGTATCTGTTTATCAGTGGCTTCACTCTTCTCCGCCCTTTCACTCCTTTACTCCCAGGGACTTATTGAATATACTCTTAAAAAGTGAAGTAGGAGTATATGATGACATATGTTGCTTAATACTGTAATGCAGTCTAGAGAGAGGCTTTAATATTCTGAGAATAAACCCTGATTTCAACCATTGGTGGCCAGCAAGGAGTGTAGTTGCATCATTTCAAGCAAGGGAAGATGTGATCTTCACCAGCTGAAAAAACTTACCCTCTGTTTGAAACCTCAGCTAACTAGCTAGGTAATTTTTAATGCAACAAGCTAGTGGAATATAGACAGTGAAATCCATTTCCTTGACAAAATCTTCTCCTTTCTTATATTGGTGTTCACCACCATAATAATAGACACATACTGGTGGGTTTAAGCATTATGGGCTTCATTTCTTTTGGCAAAGGCTTAGGGGCTTTTGTTCATAGTGGTCTTTTAAAGAAAATGGACAGATTGTTAAATAATGGGAATGTACTGTTGTGCGTCTACCTGCAGTGGGTTGCCACAGAACTAACTGCAGCTGCTGTGGACTGTTTTTCAGGTATTCTGTCCTAAAATTCTTGAAAGTGCTCCTCAACTTTTGCATAGGCAGCTTTAGATATGTGTGTCTTTTTTTTTTTAAAGTGCTCAACATTCTTTGGAAAAACCAGGCTACAGGTGTCTAATGTTAAACCATCCAAAATTATTTTTAAAAAAACAAAACTGAAAAGTCTGGCCTTAATAATTTTTAGAAGGTGGCTCTTCTGGGAATATCACAGAGCTAATGGGGGAGAGGGGAGGGATGTTGAAGCTCAGAAAGTATTTCTGTACAGTGATCCTTCTCCTTATTTGTAGTTCAAATGTTTGGGTGCCATGTAGACTCTTAAAAATCCATATAATCCACCCCGAAGAAAGACCAGAGTTTAGTTAATGATTGTTCAAAGGTTGGGCTGAAAAGAGAAATGGTGGAAAGAGGGGGCTGGCAATAGAGTCTAACGGGGACCTTTTGGATTGCTTACTTCAAAGAAAGCTGCCAAAATCTCAGGTTTAATAGTTTTCCTAAATGATACTGATGAAAGCCAATTAAGGGGCAATTGCCCCTTGTAATTTGGAACAAAGAAGTTTTCTGTTATGTAATTTCTGACTCTCTTGTACGCTGTTTCCAGTGCCAGACCCCATACTTGACTGTTTGGGGTTTTTTTTCCCCTTTGTTAGATTGGAGGAAGGATTGTGAAAACCCCGGATTGTAATGTGCTTGAAACAAGTGACTTTTATAGGAAGTGGGTTTTAAAAATAAAATCTTTCGGAGCACTGTATCGCCTCTCTTCTCAGAGGTTTAATATTGCAGCGTGCTCCATTTAAGGTATTTCCACGGACAAAACTCTCAGTATCACGCTGTTTACAGGCACATCTCAGACCCTAACAATGTTGTTCTCTACCCTGGACTATAATGACCCTTATACCTCTAACTTTTCCTTTATAACTTGTTTGTTAATTCTCCACGATGTCTAAAAGAAAACTTAAGTTCTGCAGTAACATGCAGAATCATGGTCCTATCTTATTCCCTCTGTGCTCTTATTGGAGCAATATGACAACACTCCACTGCCTGTGATGGGCTATTCATTATACTCACGTTATGCCTGAGCTGTCAACATACCTAGGAAAAATGAACATCTTGTTTGTGTTACAGGAGTTTTACATTCATAGATTCATAGACTCTAGGACAGGAAGAGACCTCGAGAGGTCATTGAGTCCAGTCCCCTGCCCTCATGGCAGGACCAAATACTGTCTAGACCATCCCTGATAGACATTTATCTAAC
>NC_133770.1:104711646-104724329 GCF_003597395.2 Chelonoidis abingdonii | reverse complement strand
TTAATAGTGTCCCTTTGAAAAACTGCTAACTCTCCTCAGTTGTTTTTCCCCTCAGTCTTGATTCCCATGGGACCTTACCTATCAGATCTCTGAGCTTACCAAAATCTGCTTTCCTGAAATCCATTGTCTCTATTTTGCTGTATTCCCTTCTACCCTTCCTTAGAATTGCAAACTCTATGATTTCATGATCACTTTCCACCTCTGACTTCCTTTTATTAAAGAATTGAAGCTAGTGAACACAGATTTTTCTGCTGGAATGTGCTCAGATATTACAGTAATGAGCACAGGACAAGAACCTATATAGGATATTCTGGTTCAAATATTATGGGCTGTTGAGTGGCCTTCAACTCCTACTTATCAGAACTAAGAGTGCTCGTCACCCCCACACAATCAGGTCTGAGTCACTGCTTTGGTTTTAGGTACTGTGATCACTTCTTAGTAAGCCACCATGACTGTTTCCTTCCATCTACTGTAAAGCGAAGGAGGTTGTCATAGGGGGGAAAAGACTGAGAGATTCATAACACCAGCACGGAGATGGTTTTTGTAGAGTGTCGTGCTTGTAAAATCTGAAAGACGCAACTCTTTGAACTCTGGTGTCACAACCAGAAACAGCGTTAATTGTAGCCCTCCTAATGTCCCCTGATGCCATCCTACCAGTATTGCAACTCTGGCAGGAACGCACTTTCTTCTATGTGAAAAGGTAGGTCATTCTCTATTCCCACTGTGTTCCTGACTGCTGCCAGTTGTGATGTGAGCACTTGGGCATTCCAGTCTTACACTTACTGTACAAGCTGATATGTGTTTGGTCAACTAAGCCCTTCTGGGCTTTAGGCTGTGTGACTAGGGCTAGATTCAAGCCCATGATACAGGAAAATAAGTGGGGAACCCTCTATCTATTCAGCCTCTACATACAAATGGACACCGATTTTTTTTCTCCGTTCTTAAATATATTTCAGCTTGTCTGAATTGATAACCTATCTCTTATTCTTGCCAAACAAATGGTATTAGTCACTTCGTTTTGTTTTTATGCCATCCAGCAAGATTTTGCTGGTTGAAAGGCCTTTCGGCTCTTATTCCAAAACAAATCCATTTTCTCTATTTAAGAGACAGCAAGGAAAGGCACTATCCCCCCAGTCGCAACTAGAAGGGTGAGAACTGCAACACTTGTCATTCAGGCCTAAGGCTTCCCTTTCCTTCTGTGCCTTTACAGTCCCTCTGAACAGACAAAATCAGTCGGATTTTGTTCAAAAGCTTTTTCTGGCTCCTTCCCAAGAGCGGCAGGTATCAAACTCCTTGTTACTTTTGAAGGTGCTCTACAACATCCTCAGTGTTATCTTAACAATTACACATTTGTGCCAGTTTTAAAGATCAGAAGGATGCCCTTCCCCCAAACCAAACCAAGTCTGCATCTTCAAAAATAGAACTTCTCCAAGCACAACTGCTCCCAGCACACACTAAAATGCTCATGATGTTGCTTCTGTGTGAAGATCCTGAATTGAGCTTTGTTTTCAAAATATTTGAAGAGTTTTCTAGCCTTGTATGCATTCCTCCCTATCCATACTTAAGAACAGGAGAAAATAACTTCAATCTGCAGTGAAAGGAACAGAATTTTATTCTGGGGGGTGGGAATAGTGGAGAGAGATCAGATGGGGTATAGAAAGAGCTGGCTGTAATAGTGCTTGCTACATTTCTGTCAATTGTGAGGTACAGAATAACTGTTTCCCACTTGCTGTGCAAACATTTCTGAGCTGAGTGGTACAGCAAACCAAATGCTAGTCATTCATTTCCTTCTGGTGGCTTTGCTTTACTCTTTTAGGTGCTCCTATGTCTGCCATTACTGTGGTAGCTGAGCACCTCACACCCTCTAAGGTAACTATGCCTCACAACACCCTGTTACCCAAGAATTTGACATTCCTGTGTGTACCCCAGGACTTGACAGTACCACAATCAGCCATTTTGTATGTTCAGCCATTGATGGCTGAAAACCAAACATCACATAGCTAGGAAATCTTAGGCCTTTGAGACAGTCCAACAGCTGCCTACTTGAGGTTTGTTAATTAGACAGGGAGGATGTGCCAGAGGTTTTTTGTTTTGTTTTAAAAATAGCTACCTTGGTTTTAGGTGGCTCTGACATATTGTTGTAGCTAAAAATATTAAGTTTTTAAATAATTTAAATGGTTAAAATTTAAAAATATTGGTGATGCAGTACAGGTTGCTACACTTACCACTTGAAGTCACTAGAGGTTATATGCTTAAGTTACTATAAAAAAAAAATTAGGTAGAAGTATATACCTCAGAGCAGTCTAAGGGAGTTTTTCTTAGTGCAAGGAGCTGACATTTCCACTCTCCATCAACTGGACAGAAAGAGGGCCCCTAGAAGTCCAGCTGGTGATCATTTGAAACCATCTCAGGCTATGGGTAACTATATTTGAAATGTCCTAAACATATTGTGTGTATGTGCTTAATATCTAATAAATAACAGCTTTAAATAAAAGCACACTTGCTTTTATCAATCAGATGGAATTGCTGTGTTCCTATTGATTTATTCCTGACACTGCCTTAAGTTACCATTGCTTTGTGTTCTGAAAACCCTAGATAACAGATTTGGCAAGCCAGGCATGGTGGAGAGGAAAGGAACGATTGATACAAACAGTCTGTGTGTTTGGCATAGGGGAGGAGGACACAGAACAGGGTTGCAAACCTGTAATTTTCTGTGGTATAGTCCCGATTTGATGTACAGATACATTCCATTACTGATTCAGGGCTCAGGCTAATAAGTCTGATTGAGTGAGAAAATGTCAGGACAGAACATCTGGAAAGTTAGAGATAGCGTTGGAATACCACTTGACTGATTTTTGTACAGGAGCATAGTAATGGTTTATGGAAGTCTGGAGCTTTATCGGCCCCAGAGTGTTCCTGCAGCTCTGAAAGCAATGGGAAACCTTAGTGTGGGAATGTGGATGGCAGCGACAGTTTTAGCTGAGTTGCCAAAGGAGTCCCAGGATAAGACCCAGGCAGGTCACAGGGAATGTAAGAGACAAATCTGTGCTCTCAGAGCCATGTTGGGAGAGCAAAAGGGAATAGTGGCTAGGATCAGAGGGAGTTGTAGCTTAGCAGTGGGGGGAGGCAAGTCAGAGAATCTTGACTCGTATCCTCATTATGAGTAGGAGAGGGATAGTCCCCATGAGTTTCCTTTTCCTTTGGACTCTCTTCTGGGCAGTCTCTGTATGGTTCCTTGCTTGAAACAGTGGAGGAGCTGCACATGTCCACACCTATAGCCCCCATGGTCAGAAAGATTGGTCCTCAAGGGGGTAACTAGGGAGGGGAAGAATGGGTAGGGCTTAGAGCCACAGGGAAATTGATTGGCCCATTAAAATGGAGCACAGCCTTGAAATAGCTGGCAAGGATACCTGGCATTCCCTGTCTCACTCTGGTGGATGTGGCAGCAACTCCCACTCTCTGAGCCAGGATAGGGCCGAGGGGTATGAGTTCACTGATGCTTTGGCCCATGGAGCCCCACTTCTAGAATTGTTGTTGCTGTCTGTACTTTTCTTGACTTTGGTTTTTGTTTTTTTCTAAGTTGTTCTTCACACACACACTCTTTTTGCCCCCTTTTTCCCCCTTTTACTGCCTCCCTCTCTCCCACTCCTTTTCCTTCTTCCACTTCTCTCTCCCCCCTTTCACTTCCTCTCCCTCCCCTGCTGTCTCTGCTGTTTTTCTTTTGTGTGTTGAAAGTTATGGGTTAATGCTACAGCTGAAAGTATTTTACTGTCCTTGAAGATATGGTTGCCAAGCAATAAGACTGTTTGGAAGCAATTTTGACAAAAGCAGTAATTAAACAAAAGAAGGATTAGTCCCACTGCCATAAGGATCTGTGGCTCTGCATGAACCAATCTCATTTAAAGCAATAACCATCCCATTTAAAGTTTTGAAGGAAGCCAAGGATTAAAGAGGAGAAAAGAAAGAGGAAGGAGACAGGGCCTGCAAAAGCTGGGGCAGAGCCCATATACCTAGTGGGTGGAAATTTGGAGGGGCTGTTGGAACTTAATTCTGGGATACAGCTCAAAACCAAAGCTGCTAGAAGTTTTTAACCCCGGCACAATCAGACTGTGTAGAAGCTGGAGCCCCAGGCAACATGACCCTGACTGGCCATTGGGAGACATCTGTCTGTTTTATTGCGAGTGGTGAGCATTAGATGCTTGGTGTGTGTATTCTGTTGATATATTGACATGTACATGTTTCTATTCACTGTGTGAAGGTTCTTCAACTGGGAATGGGTGTATCCTGAGCCCATGGAGGGCAGAGCCCAGAGCCCTAAATGACACCCATATATTAGGCAGGCAACCTAGGTCATTTGGACCGAATTGATAGAACCAGACACAGCAGATGGACAGGATACCTGTGCCTTTCTACCAGCCAAGGTTTGAAACCTACTGGCAGGATGACCACGCCAGATATCAAAAAAGGGGACTAGGAGGGGAGGGGCCTAGCTGAGGAGCCCACCCTCCTTGCTAAATGGGTAGCGGATTGAGGTCCGTCCCTATGGGGACAGGATGCCTTCCAGGGAAAGGAAGCACTTTAGCCCACTTATAAGGGGTTTAAAGTGGACTGTAATGACATGAAGCCAAAACCAGAGAAAGATACTGGTAGCTTTCCCTAATGCTGCCTTTATCGTAATCTTTTTGAGTTTTGCGTTACTCCAGAAAAAGAAGCCATGTTGCAGGGATTGTACATGATGGCTAAGTCTTTACCAGAAAAATGCAACACTTAAGAAACTTAATGCAAAAAGCATAAGAATTAGCTCTGTGATGCTATAAAAACACAGCCCTCTAAGGGAATGGAAGGTTTAAGCACAGGTGAAAGTAAAATACAGCTCTTACCAGTACTGGTCCCACTCTGCCCCCTACCCCTCAGAAGGGGCGGGGCCAGGGATGGAAGTAAGTTTTATATTTCTTAACCATACAGTCCAAACACAAGCAATCCACCTCTCCTACATACTTCATGGATCTCTCCTATAGCATGACTTAGATAGAGAAAATAAAGCTGCTATTACTACTACCAGTACTGTCTGTAATAAAACTTTACCACTGGAATAAGCTTGAAAAAGTGAAAACTCATGGTCACATTTTTCTCTATGTCCTCCCTCCTCCTCCAGCCAGGCTGCCCAAGGGGCTAGACTCCACATTCCCCTGACTCCGCACTCAGCAGAGGCTGCAGGGGCTCCCCTCTAGCTGGGAGCAGGGACCAGGGAGACTGGCTGAGGAAGAAGCCTCCTCACGTAGCCTGCTGCCTGCATAAGAACAGTTTAAACTTAGCTGTTCCCTCCAGAGTCTGAACTGGGGGATTCAGGGCTATTTCTGGCATCCTTGTTAATTTCACTCAGGGTTGTTGGGGGGAAAATATACAAGCTACTTAGAGAAAGTTTTGTCAATTTCAGCCTCCGCATTCTGCAGGACACCAACACTGACAAAACAAAAAGAGATCTGAGCCCCTCTGTTCTAAGGACATTTCAGGTGTTTAATTCAATATATAAAGAGGGTGGAATGAAAACTATTTCTTTCAAAGGAGGCATAATTTCCCTGAATATCCAGTTTTCCCCTCCAATCCCTTTGTGGTTTTGTCGGTCGGGCTATTTGCTTTCCCTGTGAATCTTTAGTTTTACCAAAATTACTTTGCCCTATCAGCAGAACGCATCTTCCCACCATGTTCTCTGTTGTTGTTTTTTTTTTAAACAGTAACATTTCAAAGAGGATCTGCAAGCAGTTTGGATATCACAGCTATGATCCTCTGCTGGGGAGGGAATGAGATAGTTTTGAACTTAACAAGGATGCCAGAAATAGCCCTGAATCCCACTGTTCAGACCGCTAGTGAACAGCTAAGTTTAAACTGTTCTTATGCAGGCAGCAGGCTACCTGGGGAGGCTTCTCCCCCAGCCAGTCCCCCTGCTGCAAGCTAGAGGGGAGCCCCTGCAGCGCCTGTTGAGTGGGAGGGTCAGGGGAATGCGGAGCCTAGCTGCCTAGAGCAGCCTGGCTGGAGGAGGAGAGGGGGAGAAACAATAACCAAATGTGACAGTGAGTTTTCCCTTTCCAAGCTTTTATTAGCTTTGAGTTTGAACTTTTTGTTATGCAGACAAAAGAAATGAAAGTAAGTCAGTACTGAATGCTCCACTTATTTGATGGTACACTACTGCACCTTTTTTTTACCAGTATTTGTACCGAGCTTACTTTCACCTCTGGGTTTAAGATTACAAAACGATGCTGCCAGTGAAACTTTAAAAGTTATGGCAGCAAAGAATGATATAAAGCTAAGCTATGATAAAATTGATGCAGAAATCCTAGTTACAGCCCTGATCCTCAACCCCAGAAGCAGTATAGGTATCCTAAGGAGGCAGAAGCCAACCTGACAGAAACAATTTTGGGGCTTTTGAGCCAAAGGGTTTTTAGTGGAACAATCAAGCTGCCCTCTGGCGCATCCTTAAAAGTGGTGGTAGAACTTGGAGGCTAGTGGTGGATTTTTCCCCACTTAATTGGATGACTCTGCTGATGGAGGGCTTCTCTCAGCCCCCCTATGCCCAGGGCAAGTGTAGGATCAACCACAGCTCCCCACAGCTGCCTGGGCTCCCTGGCTGGGCGCCACACTAACCTGGCCAGGGGGTGGGGCCTTGGGGGAAAGGGGCCAGGGTCTGCCCTGGTGAAAAGTGGACAGGCCAGCCCATTCCCCCTGCCCTTTCAAAAAGTGGGAGGACCCTGGCCCCCCTAGTTCCAGCACCACTGCCTGGAGCTTATGTCTCCAAAACTTTAGAGAGAGAATTTGCCCTGGGAGGAGGAGGTTTGGGCACTAGTTTGGGCTTTTACAGCATTGAAAATATCTGGTGGGATTGTCCCCTGTGTTACTGAAAACTGCCCACTACCTAGCGAAATATGCCCTAAGCAAATCAGGGCTAATGAATTTGCTGAGCACAAATGGGCAATCAAAGCACAGTTAAAAGTTAAAGAGCCTCCTCCCAGGGAAAAAGAGGGAGGAAAAAAAGGGACTTAGGCCCAGATGGTTCTAAGTACAAGTTAAGTTTAGTTAAATGTTTAAATTATGCTTAAATGTATAGCTCCTGCTATATAGGGAGGAAAGAAGTTTGTTTTGCTGATTGTTTTAGATTATTAATTGTGTGGATGCTGAAAGACCTTGAAGATGATGCATTCCTGTGGGCTGTTTTGACTGACATTTGGATTGCAGACCTACTCCTTTGATGGTGTGAATCCAGAACCTGTTGTGCCCACACTGTGGGAAAACTTCCTGGGGCTGACAGTGGTGTGCAAAGTGAATGACGTAGTGGAAACTGAGGTTGACCCTGGTGACTTGGTGGTCTCCTGGAAGTGGTTAAATATCAGTGGGACAGAAGTAACCCCCCCCAAAACGCACCTGCAGTTGCCACCATGAAGGGCTATCTGCTGGTGGAAGGAAAAAAGCAACACCAGTATGGGACTTTGAGACTGCAAACTGGTGACAAACTCTAGCTTAAATTTGAGTTCTTGTTCCACCTGTAAACCCCTTTGGTTCATTTATGAACTGGCATCCCCAGCTGGGCAGCACCAGGGGAAAACACTTCATTTAGGCTGAAACAGTCCCATTTATACCCAAACATTGGGCAGGAAAGTCTGGGGGAGGCAAGACTACAGACAGTGACATCAGAAGGGGAATGAAAGGTTCTTTTGCCTTGCATTTGGACAGGGCCGCCCAGAGGATTCAGGGGGCCTGGGGCAAAGCAATTTTGGGGGCCCCTTCCATAAAAAGAAGTTGCAATACTATAGAATACTATATTCTTGTGGGGGCCCCTGTGGGGCCTGGGGCAAATTGCCCCACTTGCTCTCCACCCCCCTCCAGGCAGCCCTGCATTTGGAAGGCCCCAGCTCCTTGAAAAAAATATTTTAAGAAATGTTTGAATAATAGGGTGGTTAAATAGTGGTTTGGTAAAATAGTTATTAATATGTAGTCCAATATAACAGAAAATGGCTCCTTCAAAAGCCCCATAAAATAAATGTATAAAAATGTAAATTTTGAAACCACTTGTAATTAATTTAATCAAAGCATATGTGGTTCAAATGAATATAAAAAATAAAATAAGTCAAATTATGGTCAGTATGTAACTGTACAGTAAACAATAAAATATGTATTTTTAAAAAGTTGTCTGCTGAGGTGAGGTTCACCTCTTGGCAATAGAACCCCATTGTGGAAAGTTTGTGCAATGATTATATAAGGGCTGAAGGAATTAAATAAAGTTTTATAATATTCCTAAACCCTGCAAAAACTGGGGGAAGAGGAATATTTTGGGAGCAATTGGTACTGGGGTAAAAGTTCTTAATAGTAAAAATTTAAAAATTGTTATAAATAAAATAAATGCAGTGGGGCAATACTTAAAAAATTTAACCACAACCCTGAGGGTATCCTTAAATCAGCTAAGCTGCATACAGGATGGGGTGGCACAGGTTTTAATGGAATAAAAGCAATCCCAAATAAAGGACTGCCTCTTGCAGGCCGTTGGTGCCCTCCAGAGTAATGTTTTTTGACCGTGGCATGCATGCAAGCAAAAGTAAATTATTAATATAATCAATATTATTTGAAAGGGTATAAGCAGGAGAGTCCCGCTGAAAATTGGGAGCATTATTTAAAAAAATTCCACCCAGAGATTAAAAAAGCTTTGCAAGCCTGGTTTAAAAAAAAAAAAAGATAAATTTTACCATAATACAGTGATTTCTTTAAATCCTTTATTTGTTTTACTAATGTCTGATGCAGAAATAATGGGGTTTTCTCGTTGTAGCCTTGAGCTTTAACATTAATCAAATAAAAGAAGCAAAGAGTCCTGTGGCACCTTATAGACTAACAGACATATTGGAGCATGAGCTTTCGTGGGTGAAACTGAATACCCACTTCATTGGATGCATCACGAAAGCTCATGCTCCAATATGTCTGTTAGTCTATAAGGTGCCACAGGACTCTTTGCTGCTTTAACAGATCCAGGCTGACACAGCTACCCCTCTGATAGTATTAATCAAATCGTAATGAAGCCCATAGATTACAGGATATGGGTAACAAAAAAAAAAAAGGCCCTGGGATAATAAACCTACTTAAAAATTAAAAGCCTAATTAAAATCATGTAAAATTAAAGTAAATGTACCACAAATATCTTACAGCCATAAAATGTATATTTAAAAATAATTTAAAAAAATTATGCTATTAATCCATTTGTTAATAAATTTGGAATTATGTACATGGGTGGTAATTATGTGTTTTAAAAGTTGGTGTCCAGTGTCCATAATTAATTATGGGCATCATGTACCTTGTAATCCCCATAAAAATAAGCTATTAGCTATTAAAGATGTAATTTTAAATGCATAAGTTAAAATATAGCCAATAAATACAAAAAGGTAAAGAAAAATAGCAATCTTGGTTTTAGGTGCCCCTAACATATTATTGTTATAGCTAAAAAATATTTAAAATGTTATGAAATACAGTTTATTAACCTTTACTGGGTGATAATTTTTTAAAATTTTATATGCTTTGCTAAAGTTAGCTATAAACAATTAAAAGTAAATACCTCAAAGCAGTCCAAAAAATATTCATCAACTCCCCTGAGGCAGAGGAAGTGCTATTCTCCTCAGACTTGCCCATTGTCACATTGGAAAGCTGGGGCAGAGCTGAGCAGTGAACACTGGTCTTTCCAATCCCAGACCAGTGCTGACCCTTCCTTCCACCTTTCATATTATACCCTCTGCTACATTTGTGTCCTGTTAATATTTTCATTAACAGAGCTGCTATCACACTTGACCCAAAATTTGTCAAGTGTCTAGCACTGGGATGGCTTCCTGCGTTTGGCCTTGGCATTAAATAAAACTCGGTAGCTGATCACTAATAGCTTACATGACTAACACATTTTTAAGAAAACAGTAAATACAATTGTCTTGCATTTCTGGTGAGATCTCCATTTTCAATGGCATTGATTAGTTCTATTTTTTCAGCTTCAGAAAAAACTATACCTTCCCCCATCACACACACACACTGGGCTTAGAAATAATTATGTAAGTTGCAATACTTGTCTCAATATTCAGCCTAAATGAAAAGCCTTCTTGAATGTTTTCCTCCCACACTGGTTGGTTTGTTTTTGTGTCTGGATTTTAGCACTGCCAGGTATTCAGGAATGGGTGAGCACAAGCTGCTCTGAAGTTGTCACACTAATTGCCACTGGAGGCAATACTGTACCTAGTTCCTCAACACATGTATAAAGTGTTAGCCTTTTCTAGTGCTAGAGGAGATTGTCATCATGGAGAGACTGCGTCCTCCATAGTTAAGGCTGAAACTATTTTTCTGCTACAAGCCTGATTTTTCACCCCCGTTAATCAATCCTCTTTATTATAGTAGTACCTAGGGCCTCTCCAAGACTGGGGCCCCATTGTGCTAGTCCCTGTACAAACACAGAGAAAAATTTAGTCCTTGCCCCAAAGAATTTACCTCTTCTAATTCTAAACCACAGGCCCTTACAGATTCAAGGTCTTATGGCTAGGTAACATTTTTCCAAAACATGGGAGGCAAATCAGACAACACAGGGCTGCATCAAAGCATTTTCTAAAAACAATTAAAATTAAAAATAACCAACAGGCTTATTGTTTTTCCACTTTTTTTTTTTTAACACACAGGGGGGGCTTATCTTATAAAGAGCTAAGTTCCAAAATGTGGGGGTTTTCACTTTCAGTTTTCACTTTCAGTGTGACTTTTAGTCAGTGTGGCTTTTGACTAAATTTTTAGAACTAATGATTAGAGCCTAGGCTCAGCCCTTAGTTTGGCATAGCACTAGTCTAACACTAGCAGCAAATCATGCCTCAGGCCTTGTCTGCTTACAAATTTGAACTGGATTAACTCAGGCTATGGCTACAGTACAGCTTACGTCAACATAAATTATGTCGCTTAGGAATGCGAATTGGCCACCACCTGAGCGACATAATGTATGCTGACATAAGCACCAATGTGGACAGTGCTTATGTTGTCAGGAGAGCTTCTCCACCGACATAGCTACCGCTGCTCACAGAGGCTGCAGTAATTAAGCTTAGAGTGCCACAGCTGCATAGGTGCAGCTGCGCCACTGTAAACTTTCTAGTGTAGCCGTAGCCTCAAGGTATGTTTTTTAAACCAGTTTAGCTAAACTGATGCAAAACCCTCTGTGGATGCTCTTATATCAGTTGTAAAATGGCTTATACTGAATTCTGCTTACATCAATTCCTTGCAAAAAATAAGTTGCAACATCCCCTTTTTGAATGCAGCTTACTTAGTTCTATGGGCTTGTGCATGGGGATGGTGAGGAGCAGTGAGGAACCCAGTGATCCAACCTCTCCCCCAACCATCAGTGGGTGTCAGATGTGCACCCCTGCTTTTTCTCACAATCAAAGATGATCCCACATGCCAATGCAGGTGTAAATAAGAGAACATGACTCCTCACTCCCTTGCACAGCCACATCTTACCCATAATTCTAAAATGCATCTTATGTCTGTCTTAGGAATCCCATGGAGCTCACAAGTCTACATTCAGGCTTCTACAGGCCTTAGGAAGACTACACCATACAGTTGTCAGTTTCTTGAATCATTGTCTTGCATACTTTAGGAGGGGCATCTTCCTAGATTAGCCCTGGAGCTTTCATGCTAAGGGCACCTTACTTTACTTTACTGTACCATGCTACATGGGCCCTTGCAGCATGCACTGTTTCAATGTGTTTGGTCATCTGAGCAACCTCTGGGTTAATGATAAAATTTAAATTACATTTTCACTGCATATGCTGGATGACACTGCTTAAGTCAAACCTCTTCAGAGTTGAAGGGACATGGCCATTCTCCAGTTTGCACTCTGCAAGACAAAATATGGGCAATGATTTTATTCTTTGAATTATTGAGGATACTTAAGATTGAAAGGTGGAAGACTTTGCTTTCAGAAATGCCACTACAAGGAAGCATGAGCTAAAGTTGCATTTTACCCAGCAAGGCTAGGATGCGGGAAGCTTCATCACACTATAACTGTTATTCAGTCCACTAGAAATAAAGTTTCAGCTGAATTTCTACTTACTTTAGTTCTGAAGAGCCTAGTGGCTCTTCATAGTTGCTGCTTACTACGCATTTTCAACCTGTTTTTGACTGACACATACCCATCTCTGCTCAAACTGTATATATATACACACCGTAGTTATTATCAAAACTATATAAATCAATCTGAAATTCTATGCCTGTCCTTATACCAGAATAGAATTATTTGAGATCCCATAAGATCACAGCCCAAGGTGATATAGTTACACATAGGGGAAACAGAGCAGACGGTGGGGTTAGTAAAGGCAAATTATGATCTAAATGGTCTTAGATTCATAAGTTTTAAGGCCAGAAGGGACCCTTAGATCATCTAGTCTGACCTCCTGTATATCACAGGGCATAGAATTTCATCCAGTTACTCTTCTCTGGAGCCCAATAACTTGTGTTTGACTAAAGTACATCTTCTAAATGTAAGCAGGGGAATGGTCCCACTATTGTGGGGAACTTTCCTGGCTTCTGCACTACCCCAGTGAAGGATCTGAGTCCTCGCTCCCACTTCCTTTACCCAGAGGCCTCCCTGCCCTTGAGGACTCCCCTTCCAGTCTCCTGTCTGGCAGCGTCCTCGT
>NC_133770.1:104682650-104711363 GCF_003597395.2 Chelonoidis abingdonii | reverse complement strand
GTAGGTCCCAGGCCTCCTTCTCAGGCCCTGGCTGTGCTGCAGGGACGCTGCGGGTTGGACACTTGCTCTGGCGGTGGCCACACTCTCTCAGGCTCTGGGTGGCAGGACCCTTCTCCTCAGTGTCACCCCTGCTCTGTCAGGGTTATGATCCCCCTCCAAGTCCGGCTTGCAGAGCCTCTTGGCTGAGGCATCTCCCTGTGCTGGGCCCACTGCCCAGGATTCCCCTCGCTCTCCCCAGCTGCTCACCACACCCAGTTTAAATCAAGGAGACAATAGGTTCTGCTCAATCTCTTTGTTTATTCACTGTGACAATCAGGGTCCAGACACCCAAGAGGGAGAACAGGCTTAAACCTCCAAAAATGAGCAGTTAAAACCAACTGCTTGCAAACTGTATTGTTTTACTATAGAAGTATATTGAGTAAGGTCTTTTATAAGCCTGTAATGTTCTGACCTGATGTCATTATGAGATATGTATACGGACTGTGGTTATAAATTTATATATTTGTGTATATAGAAAACGGAGCCCAATCTGTGCTACTTGAGCTACACCTCACACATGGGGTGGCACAATCTAAAGAGGAGGACACATGATTGCCCCATAGATCTCCTCTGCGCAGTTACACCCCACTCCGCCCTGCTCCCAGCCCATAGCTGCTATTCTCTCCCTGCCCCACCAGAGTTACCTGCAGGGTCAGCGGACAGGGGGTTCTGTCTTTTTCCTGCTGCTCCTGCCCCGTGGCACATTTGGCCATGCTCCCTGTCAGTTCGTGGGCAGGGAGCAGGAGGGAGTGGCTTCTCACAATGGCTGAAGCTGGCAGCTCTGGGTCACTGCTCTGTGCTGTGCAGCAGCTGCCTGAGAACCTGGCTGGGTAGGTGGTGGCAGCAGCTGCCCACTCCACACCTGGGCCTGGCTGCTGAGGATAGTGACCAAGCGAACTGGAAACATGCTGGGGCCGGGACCCTTCGGCTTGCTCAGCCCCCATCCTCCCGAGCCAGGCTCTCACAGGCAGCTGCCACACTGTACAGAACAGTGACCCGGAGCAGCTAGCATGAGAAGTGACTGGTCCTGCCCCTTTAGGGTGGCCAGCGTTCTATCTGCAGAGAAATAAGGGTGTGGGAGGGGGTTCTGGGCTGGGGCAAAGGGTTGGGGTGTGGGAGAGGGTGAGGGCTGCAGCCAGGGGTGCAGGCTCTGGGATGGGGCTGGAGATGAGGGGTTTGGGGTGCAGAAGGGGGCTCCAGACTGGGTCAGGGGGTTGGAGGCTGAGATAGGGGGCTGGGCAGTGGGAGGGGGGCTCTGGGGTGGGACCAGAAATGAGGGGGTCAGGGTGTGGGAGGGGGCTCTGGGTTGGGGTACGGGGTGGTGAGGGCTCTGGAAGGGGGGTACGGGCTCTGGGGTGGGGCTAGGGTTTCAGGTGCAGGAGGGGTCTCTGGGCTGGGGAAAGGGGTTGGTGTGCAGGAGGGGGTGCGGGCTCCTGGCGGCACTTACTTCAGCTGGCCCCCCCAGGAAGCTGCAGCATCTCTCTCCAGCTCCTAAGCGGAGGCAGGGCCACATGGCTGCGCATGCTGCCCACGCCTGCAGGCACTGCCCCCTCAGCTCCTATTGGCCATGGTTCCTGGCCAATGGGAGCTCCTGAGCTGGTGCTAGGGGCAGGGGCAGCACACAGAGCCCTCGTGGCTGTCCCTCCACCTAGGAGCTAGAGGGAGATTCTGGCAGCTTCCTGGGAGTCATGCAGGGCCAGGTAGGGAGCCTGCCTGTGCTGCTGACCACACTTTTAACAACCCAGTCAGTGGTGCTGATCAGAACCGCCTGGGTCCCTTTTTGACCAGGTGTTCTGGTCGAAAACCAGACGCCTGGCAACCCTACATCTCTTCCACTTCCTGCCCAGGCCCAGCTGCCAGGGACAGAGGCTGAGCATGTGGGAGGTGGGGGGGCAGCCACAGCCGGGAGAGGGACAGAGCCTTCTCCATCCCCCACGGCAGACCAAGCAGAAATCTGGGGGTCATGACCCTGAATGCCCCCCTTATGCATCACGGATGAGTAGTCAAGCAGGGAGCGGCACCTCTCAAGCCAGGTGTTTACATGAAACCAGCTTCAAGTAAATATCAACTGTACAGCCCAGGAAAAAGACAATGATGGGCCATTGGAACTAAAGGAAAGGCACTGAGACAACTCAAAATTGAACAGAGCATCAGCCCAACAGGGAATTCCCCAATCTGAATAAACATGAGTCACCATGGGCTGAGAGGAAAAATGAAAAGCCCTTTAAAAGCAGAGTTGAAGCTGATGGGGTTTTTTAATTCAGAATTTGGGGAACAGTCTCAAAGCAGGAAGCTGTTCATGAACACAGGATCCCTCTCACAGCTAGGGGATAGCTCGAAAACTGTTTTAAGGCAAAAGGCAACTTTTATTAGTAAAGGGATTTTATCTAACATGGAAGCGTAAAGCCTGAGGTTGCATCTTGATGTTTATTTTCTGTGCATCTTGTATAGCTTTGCTTTCCCTTCCTATTTCATCTTTGATTCTGTGTTTTTTCTGTTAAATAATTTTTTCGTTTATTTCTATCCCATGCACATTTCTAGTGTGCAAACTGTGTGGAATGTGCATCCCAGAGTAAGCTGGTATCTGGGGTGGCTGGTTTCATGCCATCTGGGGTAACAAATCAGAGGGGAACAGTCCAAGAGTCTGATAATTAAGAACTTGGGGAGGATGGATTTGGGGAGACCTGAGACTGGAAGGGCTGTTGGTATTATCCTGCAAACAGTAACTGAGCTGGTAAGACCAGGGTGAAACTTTATGCTTGTGGGCAAGCTACTGGGATCAGGGATCTGAACCATAGCTGCACAGCACAAAGGTCCCCAAGGTTACAGAGCAAGCAGTGACAGAACCCGTAAGTGGCCTGGGTGGTCCCCAAAATGTCATATTCCCTCCTTCCTCTCCTCACGTATCAGACCACCTGCAATACCAATTGGTCTTCTCCCACATCCCATGTTCTTTCCATTCCAAACCATACTGCACCACAATGTGATGGGTACCTTAGACTCTTATCTGTTCTCAGGACTCCTGTAATGTAAATAATCCGTGCACTAGAAGATAGCCAAACAAAGAAAGCGGTGGTAAAGATCAAAAAGGCTTGCTTTCTTTGATCACAGTAACGTAACAACAAATGTCAGTGGTGCATAACTCACAGTCATGTCAACATTTCTTTTATATCTAACAATACATCTTGATTTTGCCAATGTTTACGCTCTCAAATAATAAGTATGAACAACTTATTGAAACCTGCATCAATAAGTATTATTAAAGATTTATATTGCAAGAAGCCTCTGCCTAAGGAGGACCCATTGGGTTATGCACTGTACAACTACAAAGTAAGTGACCATCTGTGCCCCAAAGACAAGATATAATTGGTAGATGAGACAAAGACTCAGATGGGGAGGGCCAAGGAAACAAAAATAATGTCTTAGACAATCATTAAGAGACATCACAACTTACCATCTGCATAACCGTTATCAGATGTTATAGCTAGATCTATAAAAGTGTGTGGTAGCACTAACATATACATGACTTTACTCAAGGGATATGTTGAAAAGAGCAAAATCATTCAATTTGAGGTTACCTGTATGGTTGTTCCAATAAATTTGAAAGCCTACTTCCTAATGTGAAGATTTTTCTCTTTTCAGACTATCCCATACCAAATATATGTACATTTGTGATCACACAGTATTATAGATGTTGGCAAAACAAAAGTGCATTTTTTTTGAAGATTGCAAAAAAAGAAGCAGTTTTATTTAAGTTTAAAGGTGCCGTTAAACGTGGAAACAAAGTGGGTTTTTATGTTTTGCAATGCACGTGCTCATAAAACAGATTAAGTTTATCATGCGCAACACTACAATTTCTTCACACTTTACAAAACAGGTCTGAAGCATAATCATATAAAACGATTATGACATTTACATTAGAAACATGTACTACAATAGAAATGGCTTCCATCAGCCTGTTCCTATTGATCCCTTAACCAAAAGCTGCCCCATAGTAGGGACATCTTCCTTGCTTCAGAGCAAGACAGAGCAGAATTCCCAAGGTGCATTGCTAAACACAAGACAAGTGCCTCTACCACAGGCAAACACAGCTGAGCTAAGCTGAGGTGCTTCATGAACTGTACTCAGGTTACCTCAAAGAGTTAGCCAGTTTGGGACAGATGCACTCACAAATATAAAATATAATTGTGCTGTGGGCTCATTTGTTGTCTAACAAAAAAAACAACAGAATTGCTCACTTCAGTTCCCTTCTATTTAAAAACAATTGCTTTCTTTTGAGCCTGTCTTTTTTTGTTTTGTTTTTAAATTTGATGTGATATTGACAGCTCTGGAGAATAAGGCCCTGTCTACAATACAAACACAATCATGTCATGGTTAGGATGCAATTGTCCCCTGACCCAAATACAATAGAACATTTCTATATGCCATCAGGCTATTCAGAATTATTTAGCAGATTATATTCCTTCTTTCACAGCCGGCAGGCAGGGTTGAGTAAACTGAACTATTTTGCTTTGGCTGGAAGTGTAGTATTGTAATTTATTGATGTACTTAGTAAAAAATAAAATACAGGGCAAATTGAGATTATAGGTAGTTTTAAGGTTTTGATAAAATTGAAGGCTCAATTTCTAAATCACATCACAC
This sequence comes from Chelonoidis abingdonii, assembly GCF_003597395.2. NCBI lineage: Eukaryota > Metazoa > Chordata > Testudines > Testudinidae > Chelonoidis > Chelonoidis abingdonii. Next base: position 104,706,683 of record NC_133770.1, on the reverse strand, counting down.
TTTCTTTGTTTCTGTTTTGATTAAACAACATTTCAATAGCATTAAGAAAGCAAATATTTAACAATCCTAGATGCAAAAGACCAGTCAAATGCAGTAGTGGGAAGGGGGAAAGAGAGAAGGAGATCAATCTGTAACTGACTGTGAACAATCAATTGAGATAACCCACTACCTTCGGACCAGCCAAGAAACTATGCAACCCAAGTAGGTATTTATCACTCATAGATTTAAATTATTTCACGGTTATGGTTACCTAAATGTTACATTAGGGTAATGCTATGCTTGCAACACAGTTCATGTATTTCTTATTGTCATAGCTGAGAAGGATATGACAACAAATAAAAGGAAAACTTCAGGAAGAAAACAACATCTGTTGGGAATCAGATCTTCAGAGCATGCTGGGAAACCGGTATGCAAACTAAGTAGCCGCTCAAACTGCTTTGTTGTATGAAAGGCAGACAAGGCAGAATGGGATTTGTGCATGCTGCCCGATCAGATCACTTACTGCGTATATTTATAGCACTGGGTGTACATAAGAATAAATGCAATGCTGCTGTGGATGGTAAGGCTAGCAGGAAGTTTATATGTCATGCTATCTTTAACCAACAGATGACATTGCTCTCCCAGGAGAGCGATAGCCCTGAGCAACGTGCTGGCTCCCAGCTCTGAAACAGCACGTTTTGCATAAAGCTGCAGCTGTTGCCATATCCCATTTCACAAAGCAGCCAACATTTGGCTGGGGGAGAATCCAATTCTTCAAATAACCTGGAAGGGCATCAGAGGGACATTTGTCCATCTAGGTGAATTTGGGGGCATTTTAATGAGAATATCTTTGTTATTGGGAGCTCAATAGGATTTGGATAAAGATCCATGAGCAAAGATATGGCGGATCTATGAGTCAACTCCCCATTTCAACATTTGGCTCGCCCTAGCTGCAGAGATTACTGGATAAGAACTAAATTAGACCTATAGCCTATTATCCCTACCTGGACTTCAGGTAAGTCCGTGTATTCAGGGGACATCTCTCCTCTTTCTTTTTCTAGGGTATATGGCCAAGGGCCCTGACTTATCTTTCTCCATTAGGCAGCTTGTAACTTTTCCACTCTTTATCTTTGCTTTGGGAGGGTGGAAGATTGGAGGCTTCCCCTTCAGTCTGTGTTCCCTAAACACTATCTCCTTGCAGTCATTGACAGCTATCACAATTTTATCAGGAGTCTCATGATGTTTGGCATTTTTCCCTAAAGCCTCAGCTCCAGGAGTCATGTGACTATATGTAGGCTTGGCAGAACTGACATATAATTTCAATGCATAATATCCACATTTCTTTTTAAGCATTTTTAAAATTTCTATTTATTTAAATATTCACAGTCACAGGATTTTTTTGGGGGGGTCAGACAATAAATTATTTAATGACAATAGAACTTGAGATTTGAAAAGTTAAAGATTTGTAACCACTAAAACTCAAATTATCAACATGTCAAAATATACAAAGTAAATATCCTTAAATCAAACAAAGTTTGTAAGCCACATTTTTCTTACTTAGCCTATCTGTAAATTTCCATTCTTATCAACAGAATATTTTTTATTGTTTTTGTGCATATGGTGAAATTGATGTTTACAACATTTACCAGTAAAAATCTAATCCTTCCAAAGCCTAGATATATAAAAACAAACAAACAAAAAAAGTTCCTAGCTGTCATAGTTGCAGAGAAAAACTTGAAAATGTGAGAGTCAAAAAATGGAAAGTAAATAAGAACCCAAAATTAAAAAATAAAAAACTAACGATATTTAAGACAATCTTTTTGGAGAGGAAGATTTATGATTTGTGAATATTTGGAGTTGGCTGTACTGCATCTTTGCCAATCCAACATGCCAATGTACCTCATTCCCCCCACCCCACCCCCCCGAACTCCTTCAAACACCAGCAGGACATCCTTGCTGGAGAGAGGTTTTTGTTTATTCTGATGTTAAAAAAAATTGTTACACATTTAAAAAAATTACTTATGCCAATGAGCTGGTGCTTCACATACTGTATATAATTGGGGCAGGGACTAATAAAGAGTAAACTTTAAAATACATCAGTAGTAGAAGCATCAAAGACACCTCAGTATGATATAAAAAGGAGGCAAGCAGTAACATTACTTTAGTGAACAATTATAAGAGATACAGCTCTAAATTTAAAGATGACAACACAAGATAGGCGCTTGAAATTAGAAATTAGCTGCTATATAATCAGATAATATTGCTTTGCTAGTATTTTTGCAAGTATTTTTGCTATATGTGCACTTCACATGATTGGCACGAATACCATTATTTGCAGGTATTTTAATTCCCAGGAAATCTAATAGAGCACGCATGGTCTGTGGTCCACTAGCAGAAAATTAAATTTGTGATAGTCTGCCCAACACTGAAAGATTGCAAAATATGTGAGAATCATCCATTTGTATGCTTTTTTAAAAAAACAGTTACAGTAACTCCTTGCTTAACATTGTAGTTATGTTCCTAAAAAATGCTACTTCAAGCGAAACGATATTAAGCAAATTCAATTTCCCCATAAGAATTAATGTAAATGGGGGGTTTAGATTCCAGGGAACTTTTTTTTGCCAGACAAAAGACTATATATAAAACAAGAGTTATCCTCCAGACGGATGGTAACAGCTCCAGTAGGCACCATAGTCTTTTGTGCCAATCCAGCTGCCTGTGTACACAAATGAAGACCCAGGGCCGGCTTTATGACCTGTGGGGCCTGATTGGAATACACAGCGTCGGTCCAGGGCTTCAGCAGCACTTCGGTGGTGGGGAGTGTGCTCCGGGTCTTCTGCGGCACCGAAGGACCCCCTACCACTGAAATGTCGCCAAAGACCGCCGGAGCGGACCCCCCATTGCCGAAATGCCGTCGAAGACCCCAGGAGCAGGGCCCCCTTAGGCGCTGGTGTGGGGCCCTCTTCGGCACAAAGCCTATTCCGGGGAATCAGGGGAATCAGCGTAAAGCCAGCCCTGTGAAGACCTATTCTGAAACCAACTTCCAAATAAGTCTTCTTTCTACCTAATGAAAATGAAGCAGGCCCCATTTCGGGCTCAATCAAATTGAGAGAGTCACACCAGGCTTTTGGGTTTCAAACAAAAATATCTTTTTGCAGGAATGAATTTTGTTATGTAAGTACTTTCCAGCAGCCTCATTGCTACAGCCACAGCAAAAACAAAGTCTGAGCACATTTCCTGAGTACTGTCTCCAGCCACTTCAACTCAGAATCAACATACAAAACAGAATATACACCCAAGTCTCACTCATTCAGCCAACTGAATGTCCCTACAGAGGGACAGCTGGGCTCAAGTGTGGGGGTAAAATAGGGCCCAGTTGGGGCCACCCCTCCTCCAGAATTCCCTAAGCTCAGAACGGTGCAGGAAAGATGCCACACATCAAACAGTGTGGGGCACTAGGACCCAGTTGGTACTTCCTTCAGTTCCTCTATCACATACCCTTAGGGGAAAGTGCAGAGAAGAGCCAGCCAGAGGCTCCAGTTGGTAGGAGCAGAAGCATACAAAGTAGAGACTTCTGGACATTCGGAGATCTTTCCACAGTTTCATCTGGATTTTTTCTGCCCCGTGCTGATAGCTCAACCCTCCTTGCTCACAGTCCCCTCACTTCATCTTAATACCTCACCTACCCCTCTTACTCTCTTCTCCCCTGCTCTTCCCTTTTCTTTCTGTTTAGCTAATCCCTTTTGTGGTGTTTAGATGTTGCCTGTAATTATTAGAACTGGGAGCACTGGCTGTTGGGAGTCTGAAAGGACAGGAAATGGGAAGGAGGGGGAGGAGTTGAGGAGGCTGAGTGAGAGCTATGGAGGGTACAGCAGCAGCTCGGTAAAGAGGTTTCCACTTTAAAAATAAAGTCCTACTGAAGTTTGTTAGTACCTTGCCTGGTTACTACAACATTTTGGCAACAAGGATGGATCTTCTGCCTCTGAACCCACCTGCACCCTTTCTACAAAGCCCAGGTGAGCCTCCAATTGCTTTTACTGCCTGGATCCATATGTTTGAGACTTATCTGCTTGCAATCAGTGCTACAGAGATTTCTGAAGTAAGAAAGCATGCTCTGCTAATCCACTGCCTTGGAGCAGAAGGGCAGCGAATATTTCAGACTTTTCCCCTTGCAGATGATAAATATGAGACTGCACTCACTGCATTAAAGAACTTTTTTTGTGCCAAAAGTGAATGTGGTAGCTAATCGCTACAGATTTCGCCCGCGTGAGCAGAAACCAGGGGAGACTATAATGCAGTATATTGCTTCCTTGAGGAATCTGATTGTAACTTGTGACTTTGGGAATATGGCAGATGAGATGATTAGAGACCTGCTCATTGAGAAAACAACCATGCTTTGTGTAAGAGAACGTTTACTTCTAGAACCACAACTTACACTAGAAAAAGCAATAACCTTTGCTACTCAGATTGAGTTAGCTACAGCTAAAGCCAAATAAAGCTATTGTGATTGACAGCCATCCTCTTCCTCACATAGAAGTATTTGCAGAACTCCATGGAACAAAGATGTTTTCTACTCTTGATTTGCAGAGCACATACCACCAGGTTATGTTGCATGAAGATAGCAGAGACCTCACAGCATTTATTACACGAGGGTCTATTTCATTTTAAACATGCTCCATATGGTCACGCATCAGCCCCAAATGCCTTCCAAAAAATGATATAATTGATTCTGAAGAATTAGCATGGAGTTCAGTGCTATTTGGATGATATTATCGTGTTTGTAAATACTTCTGAGGAGCATGACAATAACTTGCAGTGTGTACTAAACTGCATCAGCAAAGCAGGCCTCAAGCTCAATAGGTCCAAATGCAAATTTAGACAAACTGAACTCTCCTTTCTGAGGCATACAATTTCTCAGGCTGGACTAAAACCTGATCCGGATCATATTCTGGGAATTTCAAATGTTCCTCCTCAAACAGATTTGCAAACCTTACGTTCCTTCTTGGGTCTTACCTCCTGGTATGCAAAATTAATTCCCAATTATGCTTCTGTCATTGAACCATTACAAGAATTATTATGGAGAAGTTCAACCTTAGTGTGGACAACGGATGCACAAGCTAGTTTCAAAACAGTGAAAGACATGATTGTACATAGTCCAGTACTTGCACTATTCAGTCCTGCATTGCCCACAATTGTAACTACTGATGCTTCTGATTATGGACTTGGGGCTGTCCTCACACAACTTCATGAGGACAACACAGAGAGGACTGTTGTGTTTGCTTCAAGAACACTAAGTAATGCTGAGAGAAAATATTCTACAGTCGAAAACGAAGCACTTGCTTGTGTCTGGGCTACTGAAAAATGGAGAACTTACCTGTGGGGCCGCACATTCAAGTTGCACACAGACCACAGCCCTTTGATGACGTTGCTCACCACGAAGGGACTGGAAGAGCAGGATATTGTATTGCTAAATGGTCCGCAAAACTACTCTCTTTCAATTATGAACTGGAATATAAGCCTGGAAACCAAAATGTGGTAGTTGATAGCCTTTCTCCTGCCTTTGCCTTCACCAGATGTCCACTGAAGGATGAGGATATAGTAGTTTAACTTATTACAAGCACTCTTACTGCAGTTACAAGAGAACAATTTCAAGCTGCTTGTTCAGCATGTCTACTTCAACAAAAACTACAGGAATTTCTGATAAAGAGATGGCCTAGTAACCCTAAAAACCTTGACCCAGTTTTGCTGCCTTATATTAAAGTTCGGGATGAATTTTCTTTGCTCAATGACTGTGTGCTATGAGGTACACAATGGCTACTTGTGCCAGAAGAATTACAGTCAAAACTCCTACATCTGGCACACGATACTCATCAAGGAATTGTCAGAACCAAACAACAATTACGGGATCTATATTGATGGCCAGGAATGGACTCTCAAACTGAAGCACTCATAAAATCCTGAGTCACTTGCCAAATGCATGATAAAACAGCAGTGACATGTACCCCTCCATTACAGCCTGTTCCTCTTCCTGAATCTGCATGGGGAAAAAGTGTCAATTGACATTGTAGGACCCTTTGATACTGCTCCAATTGACTGTCATTATGCCATCACTTTAATAGACTATTTCAGTAAATGGCCTGAGGTAGCATTTACATCGCAAATCTCTTCTGCTACAGTAAGTAAGTTCTTCTCTTCAGCTTTTAGCAGGGACTGTAACCCCAAAGAACTGGTTTCAGATAATGGCAGTCAATTTACTTCCCTGGAGTTTGAAACTTTTCTAGCAGAGAGGAACATTTTACACAGAAGGTCATCCCTATATTACCCTCAAGCCAATGGGGAAATCGAATGGTTTAATAGAAGTCTGAAAGAGAGTTTTCAAACGGCTAAATTGGAAGGGCAATTGTGGATACCCTTCACTACTGATTTCTTGCAAGCATACCAGGCTACACAACATGCCACAACGCAAAGATCACCCACAGAGCTACTGCATGGAAACAGATGAATAGATTTAAATTTTTTATTAAAGTTAATGTTTAAAATTAAATATACGCAAGTTAAGAGGGAAGGTACTGTGCGATATACACAAGTTAAGAGGGAAGGCTTGAATTATGAGGGATTACAGGTATCGGTTACAAGGATGAAGAGCTACATTACTAAACTGAACATTGCTGGATTGTTAAAGGCACGACCTGAGGCCCCAACAGAGGATGATGTGAGAAAAACAGTTGAACAGACCCAAGCAAAGTATAAGGCTTTCACAGACAAGCGGCGGGGTGCTAAGGAACCAAAGTCTGACTGTGGTTCCTTCATTAGAATACGAAAACCTGGAATTTTATGCAAAGGGCACCATAAATTCACAGCTCCTCTTAAAATCAAAGAGAAGAAGGGACCTTACACCTATTGACTTTCTGTTGGGCAGGTATGGAATGCTTCTTATCTTGCACCTGCCTATGCACCAAGAGGAGATTATGCCAACACCCAGTCTGCATTGGATGACTTCACCGTAGTATCAACACAAGACATTGCACTGGAACCAGGGCTTGAGAGATGGCCTGTCAGACCCAGACGACCACCTGTCTGGACTGGAGACTATGTTATGTAGTATCTAGAGTATTTCCAGTGTAATATTTCTGCCAACAGTATAGTGTCGTGTTTCCTATTTGTTCCTGTGGTTACAACAACGTTTATTTTAATTGGGAGAGTTTCTTAAGAGAGGAGGGAATGTGGTGTTTAGATGTTGCTTGTAATTATTAGAACTGGAAGCACTGGCTGTTGGGAGTCTGAAAGGACAGGAAACAGGAAGGAGGGGGGAGAAGTTGAGGAGGCTGAGTGAGAGCTACGGAGGGTGCAGCAGCAGCTTGGTAAACCCATCAAAAACAACAACAAAAAATTGGGGCATTAACATGTTGTTTGCTGCCATCCGATTGTTCACTTTCCTTGTGTGTTCTTGTCTATTCAAACTGTCAGCTCCTCCAGCCAGGGACTGTCTGCTCCTCTGTGTTTCTACAGTGCCTAGTCCCTTGTTTGGTTGGTCCTTAGGCAGTACCATAAAAAGCATGGTTAACAATAAGAAGATCCCTGCTAAGGAGACCCTCATTTATTATAGGACTAGGCCCCATCTGTTTTACACCTGTGTCCTGATCCAATCACAGCTCCCTTTCCTGCTCCCATAATCAGATTAATGAGAGGGAAGCAGTTGTGCTAAATTGACCTCAGCTAGTAGCTACCTTTATTTCCATGGGGACTGGGATTAATAAAGGAAGAAGGTTTTTTTCTGGACTAAGGGAGTTTCTCTTCAGATTTTCTACAGGCTTGTATATGCTCATTTCTACTAAGGATTTAGTTTTTACAAAATAAGAGGTTTGCCTTTTAAAGTCAAGAACAGCAACCTTATTGAATGCCTCCTGTTTGGTTGGGCTGCTCTATAAAGCTGATTGAAGCTTCTGAAAAGCCTTGTTGCAGCATAGATCCTAGAGCAGGGGTCCCCAACGCGGTGCCCATGGGTGCCATGGACGAGCAGCCGCCAAAATGCCGCCGACAAGCAGCATCATCCAGAAGCATCGCTGCCGAAATGCTGCCGACTTTCGGCAGCGACCCCTCTGGATGCTGCTGCTTGTTGGCAGCATTTTGGCGGCAATGCCTATTGATGGTGCCGCTTGTCGGTGGAATTTCAGCCAGATGCTTGTCCTCTGCCACGGTCCTCCATGGCTCGTCGTCTTGTGCCCGCCAGATGAAAAAGTTTGGGGACCGCTGTCCTAGAGAAAATGTGACATGGCTAAAGGCTCTCTAATGGCTTTTGTGAATTCAGTTGTGGGCCAATTCCAGTTTCTACAGGTCAAGTCCCAGTGTTAAAAACCACAATTATCAACTGTCCAGTTGTGAGCAAACTTAGAATAAACACCAGAGAGTGAAAGAGTACAGAACTCTGTGGAAAGTGATTAAAGTTGATTGTAACAAGAAGGGGAACTCACCACACTTCCCAAAGGAGAGAGGGAGTTGTGGAAGAGCACTGTTTACCCAAGCTAGGGAGATGAAGGAAGAGCTGAATTTCTCCCACTGTTTGTCCTGCTATTATCCATGCTGTACCTGTTCCATGAATATAGGACTTTCGTATCCAGGGCTGTTAATTCAGTACATATCATGGGGATCAAATAACACAGCATCTTTTGACAGCACTCAAACTTTGTGCGAAAATTAAGGTAAACCAGAAATGAATTCCTCAAGAGCTGCCTCTAACGTATTTATTTCAAAGTCCTGGTTAGGAATGTTAAGGGGGAATATTCCCTGGAAAAATGCCTCTTCTACTTCAATGTTTTATGTATCAGTTTTTCTCAGGCTGAAGAAACCCTTAAATAAATTAATTGCTGGGTACCATAATATGCTGGTAAGGCTTAAAAATCAATGCTAAATTGTTTGGGTAGGTTACCGCCAGTGATGTTTTGACTTCATTTGGGAGAAGGAACTGCAGTGCCCTTAAACCTCCAAAATTTAAATATTCATGCTAGATCTTTATCATGGTTTCCAGAGATTAGACTGCAATAAAACACTTGATCCTAAGAATCAAGGTGCTGATCCCCTAAACTGGTTTTGATATCAGTTATTCTCCCTTTGTCCCATGGAAGGTATTGATGCATTTCACGAAAGTCATTGTTATAATCTTTGGTCTTCATCACTACATACTGAATAAACTTTAAGTTGTGGTTTTGTTTGTTTGTTTTTAACTTATGAGAGGGTCATGGATGTATTTCTTACTTCGGGTTGTTTTCTTCCTAGAATCAATTAAAGGAAACCAAATATGGTCAGAATTTGTAGCTTGGCCTCTAGCTATACAATAGCCCTTTCCCTATGGTAGAATTTAGTGACTACCTGGAGTCTAGTGTTCTGTTGCTGGTGACTGTGGAGATTTCCATAACAAAGTAAAGCTTTACAAGTGTATTGAGTTCATCCCTGTTAAATTCTATTTGACTTTTTCATAAGTATGAGGTTCCAGGGGCAAGGCCGGCTCCAGCTTTTTTGCTGCCCCAAGCGGTGAAGAGAAAAATAATAATAATAAAAAAAAGCTGTGATTGGCAGCACTTCAGTGGCTGCTCTACAGCAATGCTTCATTCTTCGGTGGCAATTCGGCAGCTGGTCCTTCCCTCTGAGAGAGACTGAGGGACCCACCGCCGAATTGCCGCCGAAGATGCGGATGTGCCTCCCCTTTCCATTGGCCACCTTAAGCACCTGCTTCCTGGGCTGGTACCTGGAGTCGGCTCTGTACAGGGGATGGGGTTTGCATTTCTGTATGTTTTACTATACTGTTTCGGTAGCAGTTGAGTTTCAGCCAGCATGTGCAGTAAATCTCCATTTTGGTTTTTATACTTTTGGACAGCTGGGTCCAGATCTTCAGCTAGTATAAATTGCATAGCTCCATTAACTTCAATTATTATCTATTATTTGAATTTAAAAAGTACCTAGAGGCCTCAACCAAGATCAGGACCCCATTGTGCTAGGCACAGAACAAACTTATAATATAGTAAGTGACAGTCCCGTGGCCTGAAGAGTTTACAGTCAATGAAGCTATGCTCATTTACATTGGAAGATGTTCTTAGATAATACACCAGGTTGGAATGTGGATTTTCTGCATGGAGATATGTATATTCATTGAAGATCATTTTTAAAATGTATCTATTTGGACAGGGGAATTGTGCGGGGGAGGATGCAGTTCCTTTTAAAAAAAATGTGGGGAGAGAATGTTTTTAATATGGATTTTTATTCTCTAGACAACTGAGAGGATTATGTCTCATGTATACAGAAGCCAGGGTTGTGATCAGTAATATATGAGATATAATGATCAGGGCATAACTTTCTCCTGTACAAGGTTTGAGCGTTAGTCTTAAAAGAGGTAACCTTTTGGTACTTGTTTTCATATTGTTATTACAATCTGATTTTCTGGAGGAGAAATAAAGTGTGAGTGCAGCTACTGTTAGTAATCTGGTTTTCTTTTGCCTGTTGTGATGAAACCACTTTCCAGAGGATTTAGTTTCATTTTTCCCCTCCTACTGGGAATGAATTAAAATGACTATTCGTGGATTATTTCTATAGTTGAACAGTTCTAACTTTTCTCTTTAGGCAGCTCATCCTGAAGAAATGCCTCAGGTCTTTGAAACGGACTTGACGATACTTCATAGTTACCATTATTATTTGTAACAATGAACAGTCAAGCAAATAATTTATTATTAAACTAATTTTTAAAACAAACACTAGTGAAAGGATAAACTTCCAGAGAGTTTACTATATGTAAATGTTTCTCTTCTTATGGAAAGGTTTCCTGTTTGTTTCAATAATTGTTCATTGTTTTTGGCTCAAGTACATATACATTTCATTCCAAACTACTGTGTGCATCATGGAATATGCACCAATAATGATGCAGTGAGTGCATGAATCATGTGGAGGTAGAAAAGGAGCCAATATTCTGTCTGTGCCTCATTATAGGCCCAATCCTGTCTCTTATTCCACCAATGTAAACGACCTTCTGGCAGAGGAACAGCTCTGGTTCCATGGCACTAGGGCACTGGTCCCCAACCTTTTTGTGGCCAGTAGCACATTCATGTTTTCAGAACAGTGTGGCGGGCTCCAACAGTTTTTCAAGGCTTATTTTGTATTTGTACATTAAATAATATGAAAAACATCATATTTAATATAACATAATATATGAATCCAGAGAGAAGAGAGAAGCCGGAGAGAAGCCACGAGGACAGAGAACACCAGGACCCGCAGCCTGCAGCCCCGGAGTTCTCTGTCCCCAGCAGGCATGGGCCCTTGGCTTCTCTCTGGCTTAAGCTGCAGCCCTGCACCTGCCAGGGACCAAGAACACCGGCGGCCACAGCCTGCAGCCCCAGAGTTCTCTGTCCCCAGCAGGCATGGGACCTTGGTTTCTCTCCAGCTTAAGCCACGGCCCCGCGCCTGCCAGGGACAGAGAACACCAGCGCCCGCAGCCTGGAGCCCTGGAGTTCTCTGTCCCCATCAGGCGCGGGGCCGTGGCTTGTCTCCCCTGCTGGGCACTAGGCAGGCCCCACGCCTGCTGGGAACAGAGAACACCACGCTCACAGCCTGAGTTCTCTGTCCCCGGCAGCGCGGGGCCGCGGCTTGTCTCCCCTGCTGGGCACTAGACAGGCGCACATAAATGCCCCAGTGGGTGCCATGGTGCCCATGGGCACCACGTTGGGAACCACTGCACTAGGGTATACAGGTTGGGGAGGCCACAACCAGCGTTTGAACATTTCAGCTTGGATATCCGTGGGGCTCAGCTGTGTAATAGGGGCAGGGAAAAGCCAAGGGAAGAGGTTTGGGGCCTGGAGACTGAGGTTGTGTGATTATGCTGACGCTTTGCTTCTTTCCCCAGCCTTAAGGCCACAGAGGCTCCTAGATAGGAATAGCATTCACTGTGCTCTGAGGGTATACTATGGCCTTAGTGGGAGGATTCCACTCTCTCCTCATGGGTCATTACAGTGGACAACCAAGGCACTTGGTGTGGATGCTAGGGTGTGGATTTCCTCCTTCCTGTTAGAAATTATGAGACTATTTCCCCATATCTCTTTTGTTCTGATGGCCCCCATTCATTTCAGCTGGAAAAACTACAAATAAATACATTTCTGTTCCAGAACCAACCTGACTTTCTGGGAACACGTTGAAAATTGGCAATGCAATTTCCATGTGGGCAATTAGACCAACCGAAAACAAAATGCACATGCATGGGGAAGCTCTTGGTTGTTTAAAAGTATACATGTGAAATGTGCTGTAATTATGCTGCGTAGTAATTAAACTGTATATTTTCCTTAGACTATCAAGGAAGGTACATTATCAGTGGATATAAAAATAGTATTTAAAGTCCGTCATCATCATAGATACAAATTTCATAGGTTCATGGTACTGTGGGAGGAAAGGAGATTCTCTACAGAGATAAATAACAGAATAATTTAAAAACAAAACCCATTTTAACAGTGACTCTATTCACTGCAAATGCTGCTGGTTTACGTGACTTTATAATTTCAGATGTTTCTTAACAAAATGAAAGAGAGGGAGCCTAATCCTTAAATCCTTAGAGATTGATAGATTTTTATTTATTTATTTATTTATTTAAGGCTAGAATCGACTATACAGATCACCTACTCTGAACTTCTGCGTAATGCAGACCATAGATTTCATCCAGTGATTGCTGCATTGAGCTGTCCTCAGTAGAATCCTGTCCCAAGTAAGAACTGCAGGATTTGTCCCAGGTGTTCCTTTCTCCTAGTTTACTCAACACATGCGTAATGCCAGAGAGCTCTAGTAAACATTAGTTGAAAATCTTCAGCACTTTCCTACTGATTCCAGGTGACTGGCCATTCAGTTTTGGAACAAAATACCGCATCTATGGGTCTACTTGTTCTTAGAGGTGCTGGTACTTCTACAGACTCTAACAGAGAGGAAGTCATTAATGTTGGTTCAGACCACTGAGATTTTGCCATATTATGTAGGGGTGAAATATACCCTGGTGCCAAAGGCCCAAACAAGACCCTCTGTACCTCCCAAGTCCCAGGGTGGGATTATGTGAGGATAGCCCCTGGCTAAGTGGCTGTGTAGCGATCCTCTGTACCTCTTGTGCTCCAAAGAGAGTGCCTATGACAGCCCCACGCACGTCAGGGCATAAGACAGCAATGGAGCAGGCCAGGGGTCTTGTGCTTAGTATGTGCATTCAGTGATGCTAGCACCCCATCCAGGTGGTACAGGCTGTTATTCTAGCCCGTAAGTAGGAACAGTGTCAGCAAGGTTGGGGAGGAGGTTGGGTTGTTGCAGTCCCCTGTCTTGATCTCAGGTTGCAGATTTTGCTACTACCAATCCCTCACGCATTTCACTGAGATAAAGCTCAGTTATCATGGCTTTATGAATATACAATGAATTTCACCCTGGGCAATCTAGGATCTCGGTGTCACCAGTTCAGTTTCCTCTTGAGATATGCTACAAACATTATTTAGAATTATAATAGGGTGACCAGATGTCCCAATTTTTGGGAGGCATTCCCAATTTTTGGGTCTTTTTCTTATATAGGCTCCTGTTATCCCCAGCCCCTGTCCCGATTTTTCACACTTGCTGTCTAGTCACCCTAAACTATAAAGAAGAGCTGGCAATCAATCTCTTACTAATCTGTCTGAGAAACAGTAACATCAGACATCCAAGCCTCTTTGAATTCTGCAGTGAACACTTGCTGGTAAAGAACTGCAGAGAGCTACTGCACATAATTACTGTCTCATGATTTGAGACTGAAGTAGCATATAATAGTCTCTGTCAGTTGCCATGACACAGAACTGAATATGGATGTCACCTCAGAGGAGAAACTAAGTGCATTATTTCCACTCCAATCATACTGCTAAATATTCATTTCCTCATAGGGAAAAAAAGAATAGAATTGATGCTGTCATAGTTTCCTGTGCTGTGATGTAAATATATTGACTCTCCAAAGAAGAACACCTGGCGGAACAGCTGCTGCATTGTTAAACTGTGGATGGGGATTAATTTCACAAAACATGGCAAAGCCCTCCTGAAAACGTAGCTGGTCCCTTACATTACCTTCACGATAGTTAGGCTGCCTGTTAACAGGTGGCACTTTCACACTGTTCCCAGGGGCATGCACAAGATGCGGCAAGCAGGGGCATGGGCCCCCTGCAATAATCACCGAGGGCACAGAACTCCTCTGGGGTCGCAGAAAGGAGAGCGGGCTCCTCCGGCCCCAGGGCTGTGGCAGGGGCACAGAACATGCCCCTCCAAAAGTGGTCAAATTTAAATTCCTGCGCATGCCCCTGGTTGTTCCAAAACAGTCAACACGCACTTTGTAAGTTCAGTAACTCATTCCCTTCCCAGAGGCTGGCTTTATTAACACAACATAAGCAACATCAGCAGCAGATTCAGGTGGCTATGATGTAGACATTATGGCGTGTAGAATGCACTTCTATACTGAATGGTCTATCCTGGATGGTCTTCCTTTGACAAGAGACAGTATGGAAGAATTTAGGCTTCTTAAATCCCTCAAAATTGCATCTTCCAACCTCATTTGTGATCTGCATCATGCTCTACTTCCTTCAACCTCAGCTCTGTAAACCTTTAGTTAAAGCATACCTTCTGCTACACATTGGACATGACCCCACCGTTGCAGTCACCTTGTTCACAGTTGCCAGGATTGTCTGTGTAGCTCCTTATGTGTGGCAAAAGCAAACCAACAGATGTTGAGAATATGCTGTTATTTTTGACACTGAAAACGGTTTAGTTTCCTATCCTCGGCTGTTTTTAATGTCCATGTGTCTGTCCATAGAACAGGGTTGTCATCACTACTGCACTGAACACTCATATCTTACTTAAACGTAGTGACATTTCAGCCAGAGCCATCTCCACAGGCTTGTCTGTTCCTAGGGTTCTTCCTTATACTAGATTCCAGTGACCAGAAGGGAAACGCCTTCCTCCTTTATATCCATGGTGAGTTGAAGAGCTGCACCTTCCCTAGTGAGTCAGCAGGAGTCAGTGTCTCCCTGTAGGATTCCAATGCTTGATAACAGGATGCTTCAGCACAAGAATAAACCAAACCAGCAGCCTAGGGAGTCTAGCAGTGCCAGCATGATGTTTACTCTTAATGCTCCAGTAGCATGTGGTGACACACTGTTCCGTGGTGATGACAGCTCCCCTGTGTTAGAGCCCTGACTGGGCACAGGGCAGATTCCCCTCTCCTCTACTTAGCAGAAGACCTCCACCCACTCTTTCTCTAATTCCCTGCACAAAAACACGCACCAGCTGTGGAGTATGTTACCTATGTAGTATCCTTACACAGGTCACTGTGGTATTGAACACCTCCTCCAGAGAGCTAACATGACATCAGAGGTTGGAGGATATAGGGAGAGAAAAGGTTACATACTGTACTTTTTTTTTCTCCCACAAAAACCAAAGATGATACTTCCCCAACTTGGCTGTGGGGGTAGGGAGCAGGGCTGGCCTTACCATGTGGTGAACTGAGGCAGCCGCCTCAGGTGCCAGACTGTGGGGGGGGAGTGTCTGCTGCTCGTGCATATGTATTCTCTCTGCTCTAGATATACAGAGATGGTGGAGTGCTGTGCTGGAGGAAGGAGGGCACAAGAGACATAACAGGCAGGCAGGAGAAAAGGTGAGCAGGAATAACAGAAAGCAGCAGGAGCTCCAGGGAGAGAGAGGAGGAGAAGCCTCTTATGTACCTCTCTAGCACCTCCAGGAGCCTGGACTGATTAACACGGCTGCTACTCTGAAACGTGATTAACATCAGCTTCTCCGGGAGCTTCCTGTTTCCTGCTGCTTCCCTGAACCCACTTGAGGAGAACAGGCAGTCAACTAAAGCAGTGGGAGTCAATTAGACCCTTAAGATGCTGGTATCTTCCCTCACTCAAGCCCTGTTACCGGCCTGCTTATTTGTCCCCTTCAACTGTGTGTTGAGAGCCACTATAGCTGGCACAGAACAGCAGTCATGAGTGAAAGAAGAAAACGCCCCTCTGGGGCAGCATTAAGAAAGAAAGCAAAGGAAAATTTTTTATCTAAGCAGGAAGGAGCTCTCCTGAGATAGACGCAAATGGTCATGGTGAGCCTTCTGGCCCCAGTGAGGATGTGAGTGATGAGGAGATGCCTGATCTTCCAGTCAGAGTGCAGGTGACCTGGCAGCTACTGCAGCACCCATATCTCCATCTCAAATGGATGTACCCAGGCTCATTCCTGAAGAAAAGTATAGATCAGAGAAGAGGTGTGGTGGAGGCGCAAGAAACAGCTGCTGCTGAGTTTAGTTTTAAGTCTAGATGATCCAGGACTGTGGACCACTTGAGCAGTAGCCTGAGGGACTTCCTTGTACTGCATGGGCCACAGCAAGTGAAAAACTTCATGTTCCCCAAAGACAATGAAAATAGAAGTTTCCATCCAACACATTACTGGCGTGTGAAATCCCCAATGGTGACAAAGTGGAGAGGCCATGGCTTATGTACTCAAAAACCAGAATGCTGCATACTGTTTTTGTTGCAAACTCTTCCAGTCTAATGTTCCAGCCACATTGGGTTCTACAGGAACAAAGGACTGGAAAAATCTGGCTAGAAATCTGGCATGCCATGAGAAGACAGCAAATCACCAGAGAGCATTCCATAGGTGAAAAGAGCTTGAGATGAGACTAAGGTTAAAAGCCACCATAGATGATCAGCATCAAGAGAAGATTGCATCAGAGTCTCTTTACTGGCAAAATGTTCTGAAAAGGCTCATTGCCATTGTGAGAATGCTTGCTACCCAAAACCTAGCACTGCGTGGCACTTCAGATCAGCTGTATGTGCCAAACAAATGGAAACTTCCTTAAAATTGTGGAGCTGATGGCTGAGTTTGATGCTGTACTCCAGGAGCATCTAAGAAGAGTCACCACCCAAGAAATGTACACACACCACTACCTTGGAAAAACAATTCAAAATGAGATCATACAGTTACTGGCAACAAAAGTCAAACAGAGATTGTGGCAGATCTGAAGTCAGCAAGATATTACTCTGTTATTCTGGACTGCACACCTGACATCAGCCATACAGAACAAATGACTTTAATGGTGTGTTTTTGTAACAACAACAGAACCTAGTGAAAATGTCCCTGCAATGGTGACTGTCAGAGAGCATTTTCTAGAATTTATTGATGATGATTACTACAGGAGCTGGTATGACAAATGTGCTTCTTAAAAAGCTGGAAGATACATGGGAATTGCGATAGCTGACATGAGAGGTCAGGGCTACAATAATGGTGCCAACATGAGAGGAAAGAACAGAGGAGTGCAGACACGGATCCGAGAGAGTTAAACCCTTGAGCTTTTTTTTCCCATGCAGTTCTCATTCATTGAACTTGGTGGTCAGTGATGCAGCATCAGCTTCTAGTGAGGCTGCTGAATTTTTTAATGTAATTCAAAGCATCTATGTATTTTTTCTCTGCATCAACTCATCGATGGCACAAATTTTGAAGCAACATCTGGGAACATCTCTCTGACACTGAAACCACTGAGTGCCACACAATGGGAAAGTCGAGTGGAGGCGATAAAGCCTATCAAACACCAAATTGGGAAGATAGATGATGCCATAGTTGCCATTATGGAGGATAATGCTATGACAGGAACTGTTTGTGGGAGAAACAGTGGCAGAGGAAATGAATCACCAGAAACATACATAACTTCAAATTTCTGTGTGGCTTAGTGTTGTGGCATGACATACTGTTTGAAATAAATGTTGTAAGCAAGAGACTCCAAGGTGTTGACCTTGATATCTTGTGTATGGAGTGTGCAAGAAAAACAAGCTGTTGCGAATTTTTATGTGTATGGAGTGTGCAAGAAAAACAAGCTGTTGCGAATTTTTAAGAAGTTGGCAGAGGAACTTCACACTGAAGCTATTTTCCTACCCATTCAAGAATACAAGAGTCACCAAAGAAGAAAACATTTTGATTATGTGGCATGGGATAATCCCATAAGAGACTCCAAACACCAATTCAAAGTTGAATTCTTTAACAGGTGCTACATTGTGCAATACAGTCAGTTGAAGAACGTTTCATGCAGTTCAAGGAACACAGCAGTATATTAGGGACGTTGTATGATATTCCAAACCTACTCACTATACCTGAAAAAGATCTACACCAGCAATTCAGGGCACTAGAGACTGTGTTGAGAAATGATGACATGCACAATATTGATGCGAGTGATTTAGGTGATGAATTGAAAGACTTTCAAGATACATTTCATCAGAATCAACTCCAAAGGCTGTTCTGGAATATATATAAAATAAATATATAAAATAAAATGATCACCCTCTTTCCAAAAGCTTTTGTTGCTCTGTGCATACTTCTAATGCTTCCTGTAACAGTTGCCAGTGAAGAATGCAGCTTCTCCAAGCTGAAGTTAATAAAAACACATCTACGTTCCACAGTGACGCAGGAGAAGCTGGTCGGCCATGCAATTATCTCAGTAGAGCATGAGCTGGCCCAGACTGTGGACCTTCAGCAGGAAGCAGTTCAAATCTTTGCAATCAAGGAGGCACAGAAAGCACTACTTTGATTATTCAAACAGATAAAAATGCCAGTGTTTACTATGCAGACAAGAAAAGTGACATTTGTTGTTCAGGTGTTTGAAAGTTAAGTGTTAACTTAAAAAATTTTGAACAAGGCATTTTAAGTTGTTAGTTCTCCTTTACTGGGGTAGGTAGCAGAGCAGTACTATGAGAGGAGAAGAACAGGAAGAAGGCAGAATTGAGACTTTTCAAAGTTTTGGCCCAAGCAAAGGAAAATGAGGGTGTCTCAGGTGCCAAAATGTTGTGGGCTGGCCCTGATAGGGAGACTGTATCAGAAGCAGGGCTTCTGGACAGTGGCAGAATCAGAACTCCTGGGTTTGAACCAAATTGGATATATTTGCTGCTGGTGGATTTTACCAATTACAGTTCAGTACTAGGAAGGTATTTGGACACTACAGCAAAGAGAACTACGTAAGTACTTAGATCAGTTAATACCAGCTCCGTTACTTATTGTACATATGGAGTTAGTGATTAGGGATCTTAAACAACATGTTATATTTACTTCTTTATTTTATAATAGAGCATTTCAGTTCCCCTTTACGCAAATGGTAGATAAGTGATTTTACCAGCCCTCCTTCTGCATGCATCTGGCCAGATGTATGTTTGTGTGAATCTGCATGGAACGCAAATGACTCATTTTTCAGGGTCGTCCAGATTAGCTTTGATAATAGCATATAAATACAAGTGTTTGACAAATGAAGAAGACTAACGAGGTCAAAAATAAGTACTTTTGAATGGCATGTGCTTGCATTTGTGTATCCCAATCCGGATGCAGAATGGATGAGTGTATATCATCACATGGAATTCATTGAGAAAGATTCTGTCACAGTCACAGGGCTAGCTGCACTTCTGTCCCCTTCCTGGTATTTCCTGCACCCCTTGAGGTGTCAGGCCTCTTGTGCCTTTTTCTCTTCTGGTGTGGAATTCCACTATTCTCCTACTCTTCGGGTGAGCCTGGGGCTACAGTACTTTGTGCTTCCCCAGCAGGTGTGATTGTGTTTAGCACAGCACAGGTGCTGACTTTCAGCTTTCCATGGGAGTTCCCTACCCCCACTCCACCTCTTTTCCCAAGGCCCTACCCTTACTTCGCCTCTTCCTGCTCCCGCTCCTCCTTTCACTTCCTGCTTGTTTTTCCTTATAGCCCCCTTTTAAACTAAACCAATATATTCATACAGTATTCATAAATTATTGGAGAGGTTCTCCAGTTCCCTCACAGTCTCAGCTAGAACATCCATGTGTACCTGGCAAGTTTTATTCAAACAAACATGGAATGCCATCTATAAAAATGAAGAAAAAATTAGAAAGGAAGTGAAAGCATCCCATGGAAACTGAGTGTGGAAGTATTGAAAACTGAAAGTGAGGGCTAGAGCCTGAGTTTAGTTGTACTCACTGAAGTAAGTGAGGTTACTCTGGCTTAATACGGATATATCAAAGAGCAGAATCTCAGCTACACTTTGTTTTTAATAGGATCTTCCATTAATTAAAGAATAAAGTTTTATTCATAACACTGTCTTACATGAAGTCTTCTGAGTATTAGAGAAAAGCCTGAATTGAAAAAAAATGGATCCAGAGTTGAACTCCCAAAATGTAACATGGTTTATAATCCTGGGATTTATTTTAGCACCTTTCAGAAATAGAGGAGCTACAAAATTCAGACCAGGAGCTGGCTTTAAATATTAAAATCTGGTGATATTTAGATCTGGGTTTTCAGTCAGGCCCATTACTAATGAACAAACAAGTGTAATGAATAATAAAAACATAATGAATATCATGTCAGAAAAGTAGCACAAGGCCCAATAACCAAACAGATCCTGGAACTGCTGCAACAAATCGCCATCACTTGAAACTCCTGTTGTGTTCGTTAGTTACCTTTCTCATCCAGTATTGCTGATTCTTATGATTTTTATGATCCTTTGGATGAACGTTGGTGTTTTTCTTACAGACCCAATTCCCGGAGGCAAGCAATTACGCGAAAATCTAAGGGTATGGCTACACCTGCGGCTGTACAGCACTGCCACGGGAGCGCTCCCGCAGCAGCACTTTGAAGTGCAAGTGTGGTTCTGGCTCCAGCACTGGGAGAGAGCTCTCCCAGCGCTGCATGTACTCCACCTCCCCGTGGGGATTAGCTTGCAGCACTGGGAGCCATGCTCCCAGCACTGGGGCACTGTTTACACTGGCGCTTTACAGCGCTGTAACTTGCTGCACTCGGGGGTGTTTTTTTCACACCTCTGAGCGAGAAAGTTGCAGAGCTGTAAAGCGCCAGTGTAGCCAAGGCCTCAGGGTACTTTTTTTTTTTTGATAATTAAAGTTTTCAGCCTTTAAGTTTGGAAAAAGGCTTAAAACATGACTTAAGTGCACTCTAAAGGTGCAGCTGTCAAAACAAACCAAAAGAATAGGGGAAGGAAGGAGCCTGCTGGCCAGGCTGTTAGTGAGCTGAGTGCTCTGACCAGGGGCTGGTTCTCCACACAGTGCTGGGATCAGGATGCACCTGGCCAGCAGGGGGGGTGGGGAGGAATATAGAGGAGCAGCAAGGTGCGAAAGGGCAAAGCAGGGAGAGGACAGCGAGAGGGGGAGCACGTAAAGGGCCAATGGGTGGGCAGGAGAGGTGACACGTAACCAGCTGCTGCCTGGCACCTGCGCACATTCACAGTGCACAACCAATGCTGTCTGGAAATGGGATGGGGACTGAGAGCCGGCATGCAGTGGGGGCTGCACAGACAGACTAGCAGCGGGAGCGGCTGACCCCATGCACTCCATCTTTGTCCCGCCACCACCCCTTGCAAACCCAAGCCCATCAACGGCCACTGGACCCCCCACTCACCACCGGGAGGCAGGCAGCTGGCATGCAGGGATCCAGCCAGTAGCAGGAACCTCCAGTACTGACGGGGGGTGAGACACACAAAATATGGGACAATTTGCCCATTTTTAAGAAAAAGTAGGGACACCTGCAGAAGGGCTTAAATACAGGACTGTCCCTTTAGAAATGGGACATCTGGTCACCCTAATAAAAATTGTTTAATGTCATATTACCAGCAGGAGCCTGAAAATTGTGCATCAGCAAACTTCAATGACTGCAAGAAAAACTACTGGAGATTAGAGTAAGAAAATCAGTGATAAACTAGTTATGCCTAGAGATCCCTATTCAACAATGGTAGCCAATATGGATATATAAAGATGACTCTGCTCAACAGAAGAGTGAATTTCACAAGGATGTATAACACACACAAACAAATACGAAACAGATAGATGGTGAATGTATATCCTGGTAGAGTCCTAAAAAGGATTCTTTTCAAGACTTTTTAAAGAGGCTTACTTTAAAAATGCATGTGCAAAGGATTACTTGGAGAATACAGCAAACAGTAGGGAAAGGTAGCTGGAAAAGAAAAAATAAAGATTAGCTTTAGCTTCCAAAGGAATAAAGGAGGAGAAAATTAATGGGACACCCTAGATGAAAGGGATGAAATATAACAATCACTGTAAAATAACTGACAGTTAACTCCTCTGAATAGGATGATGAATAATGCAATACAGAGGTGCCAGATTTCAAATGTGCTCGTGGGTGCTCAACCCCCACTTCACTCCAGCCCCGCCCTCACTCCACTCCTTTCCCACCTTCACCCTGTCTCTGCCTGCCCCATTCCACCTCCTCCCTTGAGTGCACCCTGCCTTCACTCCTCCCCCTCAGCACCTCCTACACACCGCTAAATGGCTGATCACTGGCTCATGGGAGGTACTGGTGGGGAGGGAGAGGAGCTGAGCAGGGGCACTTCCAGTGAATGCTGAGCACCCACCATTTTTTTTCTGTGGGTACTCCAGCTCTGGAGCACGTACAGAGTCAGTGCCTATGATGCAATAAACCTCCCGATAGTGGGGCAATAACCCTGCTCCTGCCTTGAAAGGCTTAAAACAACCCTGGGAGAGGGCTGTGGAAGGGGAAAACCTGGACTGGTTGGGGAAGTAGTTACAGCTGGGCCATGCCCCAGTCAGGCCACAGCTGGCCCTTATAAGAGTCAGGCTGTCTCTGCTGGGAAGCTCAGGGTACCTAGAGTGAGGCAGGGTTGAAGAAAGGCTGGAGGAGCAGGGGAGCTCCAGACTGGCAACTCCCCAGGCTGCAGGGTCTTGTCCAAGGCCCCACAGAGGTATTGGGTTACAGAGAAAAGCAGCAAGTCCACAACCTCCTTGCCTGTGATGAGTGGCTTATACTGCAGTCTGCCCCAGGAAGTGGGGGCGAGTTGGTGACTGGCAGTAGCCTACGACTAAGGCAAGGTGGGGATAACTGTGGGGGTTCCCTGGGGAGAGGACACCCCGAGACTGAAGGGTTACTGCCAGGGGGCAGCACCCCAGATAATGGGGCACTGGAGTCCAGGGAGGGAGGTGGGGGCCCAGCAGCAGTGGGACACCGGCCTGAAGAGGGCGCTCCAAGGCTGGAAAACGAGCCCAGGATACCCAGCAGGAGGCGCCACAGGGGTGAGTCCCACATCACTACACTCCCCCATTAGAAATTATATAGATTATTATTATGTATGTAGTACTATGAATTTAGACCACACAAAAGTATTGTTACAGATGAGGGATGGTCCCTTCCCCAAAGAATTATCCCATTACGTTGTACCTGCTAAACTGTGCAAGGCACAGTAAAAACAGGAAGAGGGTGATGAGAAGTAGAGGTGGATAAGGGTGATGATACAAAGTCAAAGCACATGTAGCAGGGTGCTTACCCTACTCCTGCCCTGAAGGGCTTAAAACAGCCCTGGGGGAAGGTTGTGGCTGGGAGCTACTAAGCTGGACTGATTGGGAAGCGGCTGCAGCTGGGCCATGCCCCAATCAGGCCACAGCTGGCCTGTATAAAGAGGCTAGGAGCCAGGAGCTCAGCAGTCTCTCTCTAGCTGTAGAGGGAGATGGGCCAAGCTGCAGGGAGTGGGACACAGGGTACCTGACTGGATCAGGGCTGGGGAAAGGCTGAGGAGCTGGGGAGCTCCAGCCTGGAAAGCCCAGGCCATGGCCTAGCATTGGGACAACTGGTACTGGGGGTTGCAGGGAGCAGTCCAGGGATAGGCCAAGGCAGCAGGTCCAAACCCAACCTTGCCAGTGATGAGTAGGCTGACACTGCAGACTGCCCCAGAGTGTGGGGCTAGACAATGAATGGCAGTAGCCTGATACTGAGGCAAGGTGGGGATAGAGGGTGAGGGTTTCCCAGGGAGGGGAGACCCTGAGAGAAAGGGATTACTGCCAGGAGGCAGTAACCTAATGTAAAAGGTCACTGGGTCCAGGGAGGGACATGGGGGCCAGAGGACAGGTGGATCACTGGCCTGCAGAGGGCGCTCCAGAGCTGAATCGTGCTATTTCTGGGAAGACACCAGCAGGAGGCGCCGCAGGGGTGAGTCTGCTCGTCTACAGCTGTCATAAACAGATAGCTAAGGGTTAATGTCTCTTTCACCTGTAAAGGGTTAACAAACAA
>NC_133770.1:104291483-104366615 GCF_003597395.2 Chelonoidis abingdonii | reverse complement strand
CCCCATCCAACCTCTCCTCTTATTCCTGATGCCCCCCCCCAGAACCCCTGCCCCATCGAACCACCCCTTCCCTCTATCCCTGACTGCCCCCCCCACCTCATCCAACCCCTGCTCCTTCCTGACTGCACCCCAGGATCCTTGCCCCCATTCAATCCCCCTGTTCCCTGCCCCTGACCACCCTGACCCCTATCCACCCCCCCAACAACCCACTGAACGCCCCCTCCCTGCCCCCTGCCCCCTTACCATACTGCCTGGGGCCCGGACCGGGTCCTCTCTGCCGGAACTGGGACCGGCGCCACGGGGCCCAACTCCCCAAGCCGGGCCGGCCAGGCCGGAGCCGCTCGGCTGGCACCGGGACTGGTGCCGCGGGGACCAACTCCCCAAGCTAGGCCGAAGCTGCTTGGCCAGGACCAGCCCAAGCCGAGGGCACTCGGCCAGGGGCTGGGGGAGCCGGACTGGGCCATGCGTGCCGTGCCTCCCTAGAGCCCTCCGTGCGTCCGCCTGGCTTACCTGCCTGCTCCTTGTTTCAGGCTTCCTGCAAACATTTGATTGGCAGAAAGCAGGGGAGTGGGAGGAGAAGGAGGGCAGAGTGTTCAGGGGAGAGCGGGAGGTGAGTAGGGGCCAGGTGGACAGCTGCCCGAGCCTTTGTTAAATTTAACAGCTTTTTCAGAACCAATTGTCCTTGGAACAACGGGTTCTAAAAAGGCTTCTAAATTTAACAACCGGTTCCTGCGAACTGGTGTGAACCGGCTGGAGCTCACCACTGCTTATGACACTTCTGTTACTACACTCCAAAATATGAGTAGCTGTTTTCGCAACTCTGTGATAGTATTGATTCATATTCAATTTATGCGCCACTATAGCCACCAGATCCTTTTCAACAGTACTATTGCCTAGCTAGTTATAGTTGTGAATTTGATTTTTTCCTTTCTAGGTAAAGTACTTTGCACTTGTCTTTACTTTACTTTATTTTATTTATGTCTCAGTTTTATTTTATTGATTTCAGACCAAGTCTCCAATTTGTCAAGATCATTTTGAATTCTAATCCTCTCCGCTAAACTGCTTGGTAAGGGGCTAAGGGCTCATCCGCAAATGTTATGAGCGTACGCTCCATTCCATTATCCAAATCATTCATGAAAATATTGACTAGTTCCAGGACTGACTCCTGTGCATGCCCAGTTTGACAGTGAACCATAGATAACTACTCTTTGAGTACAGTCTTTCAACCACTTGCGTGCTCACTTTATAGTCATTTAATCTAAACCAGATTTCCCTTGTTTGTTTATGATACTGTCATATGTGACTGTGTCAAAAAGTCTTACTAAAGCAAGACATATCACATCTGCTGGTACCTCCTGTCCACTAGGTCAGTAACCCTGTCAAAGAAGGAAATTAGTTTGACATGGTGTTATTGGTTCTTGACAAATCTATGCTGGCTATTCTTTATAATCCTATTATCCTCCAGATGCTTAGAAACTGAGTGTTTAATAATTTGTTCCAAAATCTTTCCAGGTATTGAAGTAAGGGTGACCGGGCCGTAATTCTCTGGGTCCTCTTTGTTCCCCTTTGGAAAGATAAGTGCTATGTTTGCTCTTCTTCAGCCTCTGGGACCTCACCCAGATAATTACTAATGGCTCCAAGATTGCTTCAGCTAGTTCAGGGGTTCTCAAACTGGGGGTTGCGACCCCTCAGGGGGTCATGAGATTATTACATGGGGGGAGATCACAAGCAGTCAACCTCCACCCCAAACCCTGCTTTGCCTCCAGTATTTATAATGGTGTTAAATATATAAAAAAGTGTTTTATAAGGGGGGGGGGGCAGAGGCGCACTCAGAGACTTGCTGTGTGAAAGGGGTCACCAGTAAAAAAGTTTGAGAGCCACTGAGCTAGTTCCTTAAGTCCTTTAGGACGAATTTCATCAGGCACTGCTGACTTGAAATCCTCTAATTATTCTGTAACCTGTTCTGGGTTGTGTTCCTTCCACCGTGTTGATAATATAAATTGTATTAATTATCTGGTTAAAATTAACATTTTTTTTGAAAATTTAAGCAAAATGAACCCCTTGGCAATCTTGATGTCCATTATTGGATCTCCTGCCCACTCGTGTTCCTAAAATATTTATAGAACTTCTTCATATACCTTTTTATATGCCCTGCTAAAATTACTCATTTTGTTTCTACCCCCTTGTGCTAGTCTTTTGTACTCCTCACCAATTTGTATGATTCCTTTTTGACTTTCAGGTCATTAAACAGCGCCTGATGGCCCCAGACTAGTCTCGTCCTATTCCGGTTTTCCCCTTCACAGTAGGAGCTTTTGCTGTTGTGCATTTGTATTGTCTCTTTGAGAACCTGTCAGCTGTCCTTTTCCCCTAGGTAAGGTCACACAAGAAGAAAATGGATCAGTCTTCTGAGTTTGTTAAAGTTTGCTCTTTTGAAGTCCATTGTCCTTATTCTGCCGATCTCACACTTTCCTTTACTTAGAATGATAAAATCTGTCATTTCATGAGCATTTACACCCAAATTGCCTTCAACCATGAGTTTCACAACCATTTTTCCTTCTAGACTCAACTCTCCCTTGTTACTTCCTCCATCTTCTGAATCAAGAGGTTGTCCCCAATACATTGTAAGGACATTTTGTGTTTTGCCATGTTAGTTTCCCAACAGATATCCAAAAGTCCCCACCATTATGACCAGGTCTTCTGCTTTGGGTATTTCTATTATTTGTGCCATTAATGATTGCCAGCAAGTTAAAGACATATGGGCTGGATGAATGGACTATAAGGTGGATAGAAAGCTGGCTAGATCGTCGGGCTCAATGGGTAGTGATCAATGGCTCCATATCTAATTGGCAGCGGAGAGGGGCCGGTTTTGTTCAATATCTTCATTAATGAGCTGGAGAGTGGCGTGGATTGCACCCTCAGCAAGTTTGCAGATGACACTAAACTGGGAGGAGTAGTAGACACGCTGGAGGGTAGGGATAGGATACAGAGGGACCTAGATAAATTAGAGGATTGGGCCAAAAGAAATCTGATGAGGTTCAACAAGGACAAGTGCAGAGTCCTGCACTTACAGTGAAAGAATCCCATGAACTGCTATAGGCTAGGGACCGAGTGGCTGGGGAGCAGTTCTGCAGAAAAGGACCTAGGGGTTACAGTGGATGAGAAGCTGGATATGAGTCGACAGTGTGCCCTTGTTGCCCAGAAGGCTAATGGCATTTGGGGCTGTATAAGCAGATCGAGGGACGTGATCATTCCCCTCTATTTGTCATTGGTGAGGCCTCACCTGGAGTACTGTGTCCAGTTTTGGGCCTTTTGCTACAAGGAGGATGTGGAAAAATTGTAAAGAGTCCAGTGGAGGGCAATAAAAATGATTAGAGGGCTGGAGCACATGACTTATGAGGAGCTGCTGAGGGAACTGGAATTTGTAGAAGAGAAGAATAAAGGGGGATTTGATAGCTGCTTTCAACTACCTGAAAGGGGGTTCCAAAGAGGATGGATCTAGACTGTTCTCAATAGTAGATGACAGAACAAGGAGTAATGGTCTCAAGTTGCAGTGGGGGAGGTTTAGGTTAGATATTAGGAAAAACTTTTTTCACTAGGAGGGTGGTGGATCACTGGAATGGGTTACTTAGGGAGGTGGTAGAATCGCCTTACTTAGAGGTTTTTAAGGTCAGGCTTGACAAAGTCCTGTCTGGGATGATTTAGTTGGGGCTTGGGCCTACTCTGAGCAGGGGGTTGGACTAGATGCCCTCCTGAGGTCCCTTCCAACCCCGATATTCTATGATTCAGCCACTTCCTCTTCTTGATTTGGTGGTCTATAGTAGACCCCTACCATGGCATCACTTCTTTCCACACCTCTCCCATCTTTTATCTTCACCCAGAGACTTGCAACTGGCCTGTCTCTGACCTTCTGGGTCAAACAAGTGTTTATATTCTTGATGTACAATGCAACAGCTCCACCCATTTTTCCCTGCCTATTCTTC
Organism: Chelonoidis abingdonii; assembly: GCF_003597395.2. Classification (NCBI taxonomy): domain Eukaryota; kingdom Metazoa; phylum Chordata; order Testudines; family Testudinidae; genus Chelonoidis; species Chelonoidis abingdonii. The sequence goes on along the minus strand of NC_133770.1, from coordinate 104,362,635 downwards.
TTGAACAAGCTATACCGATCTTCCAGGCATGAGATTTATCCCACCAAGTTTTGGTGTTGGCAATTAAGTCATAGTTTAACTTATGTACTAATATTTCCAGTTCTTCCTGTTTATTCCCCATACTCTTTGCATTTGTGTATAGCCATCTAAGAAGTTGCACCGTTTTCCCCACTTCTGACCCTCTTTTAATTTTCTTGTCCTCTCCCCTGTCACCTCTGACTCCCGAACGTCTAGCCTTCTGGTAAGGTTACCTTTTTTTTAATACCTACCTGTGGTCTTTGGTCACTGCTCCTTTTGAAACTAGTTTTTAAAGCCCTCCTCACTAGGTTGGCGGTACTTTTAGAATAATCCCATGCAGTTCCTAGCACAGTTTTGGTAGCCTGCTATTTGACCACATCTGCTAAGTGAATACTTGGCTGTGGGTATGTTACTGAGTTTTGTTCCCTCATGTTCCCTGCACCCTGCCACTGATTTTCTGTGGGTCAGATTGCCTTTTTAGTTGTTTTATTATATGTTTTATTATATGCTCACATATAATATCCTATCCTTCTATGGATGTATTTATACAGCCTCCGTCACGATAGTATCTGAATTAGGTTCCAGATGCCTTTGGCTACTGAGTACATTAATGAATATTAATGATCATTATTGCTGATCCCTAGGGATCGTCACTTGAAACAAGTTCACACCGAGTAAGTTAATGAGGTTTTTGATGACATCCTGGTAGTCATAAGGGCAAAGCTTAAGCACTTTGGGACAAATACCTACTGACTGCCTAATCATTGGCTGAGACAAAGGTCAGAGACTCCGTTGATTTGCTCGCTTGATGGGTTGATTCCTGCAGCAACATGGCATACAACCAATCCTGTACCTGGGTAAATTAACTTAGGAAAGTAGGCCCATTGAAATGAATGTGACTATACAGAACAAGAGCATTTTCAAGATTGGGCCCACAGTGACTCAGCCCCACATTTTCAAAGCTGTTTACGTGTCTAAAGGTGCGGATAGGATCCTAGCGGGACTTTCAAAAGTACCTAGGTGCCTCACTTCCATTGATTTCAATGGCCTTCAAGTGCTTTTGAAAATTGCACTGGGTGCCTATCAACAGCTTTAGGCACTTAAACACCTTGAACAATCTAGCCCTCAGTGCCATCACTGAATGAGGCTTTTGGCTTGAGGAAGGTGTTCATATTTTACTGCTGTAACTGGCTTCTGGAAAGTGCCACCTTCTGCTCGGAGAAGCGCTGCGCACTTAATCTCAGGTTGAACATTTTTCTTCACCTCTGGTTTTGGTTTTTGTTACGCCAAGAACACTAAAAGAAACAAAAACACAGGCACACAATACAAGCCTGATCTGGCAAGGCTCTTTTAATGTACTTTTACCAAATCACAGTACATACTTCAAATAAGGCCTAACAGATTATACTCTTTATAAATTTACAAACAATTTCTTCTTCTTAAAGAGACAGTGTATTCTTTTATCTGTCTTGTGTACTTCAGTGAATTATATGTTTATTCAAGCATAACATAGCCATAAATCTGTAGACTAAAGAGATACACTATACTCTTGGATTGGGGTTTATGTATTTATTTAAAGGTGGTAACCATAATGTCCTGATTACGCTTTTGGGAAATTGTACTCTCTGAAAAGGCCAGCAGATTAGAATGATTGGAAATTGATGCCATCACGTTTCACCAACTAGGCAGGGTGTGCATATCAGTGGTTAGGTCAGCTTTGCAGGCACATCCTCCTTGGCACTACTTTCTTCCTGATTCTGAGGGAAGAGGGTGAGAGGTTGGTTTAGTTTTCCCGCTAGCTGACGACCCTGTTCCTCTTCCAGGTACACACTGGTTGTCAGTTACGTCATGAGAGGTGTGAGACTAGTAAACATGAGGCACACGTCTATGTCTGAACAAGAAGAAGCCGAGTTAGTTGAGTGCTTTGGCCTGCCAGTGAGTGCAGAATGCTTACACATGGCATGGAACCAAACAGAGTGCAGTAAGGGAAAACAGGAAGTGAAATATTCGGTGTCAATTATGATTCAGCAGTTTCCTACAACTGCAAGATCTCTTGGGTCTATGCAGCCAACTGAAGTTTGAATCCTCGTTCAAACCAAATCTCTGCCACACTCTCGTCTCCCCCACTCCAGTCCTGTCCAAACAAAATCCATGTGTCACCATCTTGCTGGGCAAGAACGGAGACACCTGAATGTATCACCCTGCGAACAGAAGTGAGTTCTGAGGTCCCAGAGAATCTAACAAATCAACTGATTTACAGGGGGCCTAATGCCAATGGAAATCACTGAGAGTGCAAGGCAGTTGCTGCAGTTGGAATGCACAATACAAAAGGCTGCACTCTATCTCTTGGAGACTGAGAAACAGGTTCCGGCTCTAGCCCAAAGTACTCCTGCTAGAGCAGCCATAGTTAAAAGAGGAGAAAAAAAAACATCAGGAAAGAGAAGCAAATCCAAACCGTGCAAATGATAACTGAAAAAAATCAAACAAAATACAAGCAGAAATTCCCTCTCCTCAACCCCAAAGTGCAACAGTGATAAGATGCCACCTTCTAAAGGCTGCAGCCTACAGCCCCAGCCCTTCTGCTGCTTCTAAACACCACCAGCCTGGCAAAAGTTACCATGCACAATTAAAGGCTAAGACAGGACAAAATAAAGGCCACTTATAAAACATCTCCATAAAAATATCTGTACATCTGGCATTAAAAGTCAGGAAGTAGATTCAGACTGAGCACAACCCAAGCATTTTGCTGCAAAAGCACTCAGGCAACCCATTCAATTCCCAATGAAATGAAGCAAGAGTCATTTGGTTTAACATTCACATTTGGGATTAACTCTGTACAGCTCATTTCCAGAAGGAATTATTAGCAACATTCAAATAGTGGTAGTGGGGGTGACGGAGTTTTTAATTAATGGAATCCTTGCAGATATACAGTTGGCCAAATTATGCCTTTGCACTCAATAAATCTCCCTGGACTCATTCCATGAAATAAATAGCTCTCCCAGAGTGAAGGTATTTTGTGTCACAACTACCCAGGTTGATCCATGTGTCTGAGCCAGTGAACATGAGACCTGGCTATAAGACCTTGCTAAGTCGCATCTGGAGTGAAAGTCGCCTCTGAGCAGGCAGGTTGCCTGTACAGGGCCAACAAACCATTTCAGTCTTCTAAAATAAGGCTTAAATGGGACTCAGTTAATGCTTTAGCCTTGTGCAGGCTGTCTGCACAGGAAGGCATTTTGGGCCATATATGATGTAGTAGGTCTTACACTTAATTCTGGTTCTCAAGGGATCAGACACAACATGAGCAGGGTGATTGGCACAGAGCAATCTCTCATAGGCTCCTGATACAGAACCAGATTTTGCTCTCACCTGCATAATTGAACAAAGAATCTGGCCCGCAGAAAATAAATTCATACATAAAACTCCCTTTATATTTCTTAGCCCTACCAGTAGCATCTTAAAAGCAGTTGGGAACGATCCCTATTGAGATGGTCCTCTACGAATGCATCAAAGTACCTAAATCAGTTAGGATGAGCTAGGCAATGCTCTTACGATTTTACTATATTCACTGGGAAAAAATAACCACCCTTTTTTGTTGCTGGGGGAGGGAGTAGAAGGGCTGGGGAGAGGATCACATAAGGAGGTAATAGAGCTTGAGGAAAATGAAAACTAAGCTAAGATGTAGTTCGTCTTACAAAGAATGCGTCTAATACATAGGTGCTCTCTCTTTGACACAGCGATATGGTTTTGACACAAATAGGAACACTTTATGATAAAGCTGCTTTAGAATTTGGTGACGTAAAATTTTACTTTCAGGAATCAAGTGCTATAAATTAGAAACAGCTCTGCTATCATGAACCAAGCAGTGACTTTAGGAAGTAGCAAATAACTTTTTCACTGGATCATTGGCACAAGACAGAGCCCCTGATACCAGAACTAAGAAGCACTGTTGACACTGGTAAAGCAGCTAGCAAGTCAGGATAGTGTTGTATGTATTTGTATGTAGGAGAGGAGGGGATTTTTGATTAGGAGTAAGAGCTGGGGATAATAGAGCACATTCTTTGCTGACTTATTTCCTACGCAACCCCTCTGAAAGCAGAGGGCTTGTCAGTCTGTGCAGCATTTAGCTCCTATAGCAATAACTTTAAAAGGAAAAGGGCTCAAAATTGGGATTCAGCAAAATGACCCATTGGGAATTTTTCAAGCTGCTACTATCCTGTTACAATGGATTGTGCAGCAGATAAAACGTTGTGCTTCTGTGTACTGCATGATTTGAAACAAGCCTGGGAACTCTTCCTTTTATAGCAGAGCACGTTAGTATGATCAGCCACTTGGCATGGTCCACTCATCTCAACACATTTATGATGACATGCAGTATATCTATTTTTAAATATTCATCTAACAAACGTATTTTAAGACCTACTACTGTTGAGTGGTTGGACCAGCTTGCACACTGAAACTTTTTCTGGGCTGCTCCCCCAAAGAACATATTGCTTCAGTGACATGCTAATAAAAAGTGTGACTTTAGAGGGGGTAGACATTGCTGGATAAGGTATGGCTGCTGATTGAACACACATAGAGACTAGTTCACTGGAGGCCATGCTGATGTTTGATGTCTGGGCAATTTAAGGAGTTTACGCCAGTTGAGTTCCACTTGTGAAGCCAGTCAATGTTTTCAGAGCAATGGTCGAAGAATTATGATTTTTTTTGCATAAATGATGCCACAGATTTATTATTCGCTCATCCTTAGCTAGTCTGACACACACAGAGAATTTCATCCTTTAAAGAAATATTCACTTTTAAAACATTGTCTAGGAGCACTCTTGATAACCAAAGACACACTTGTGTGTAAGAGAGCTATCAGCGCAGACTCTTGGGCTGAGAATGCTGCAGAGGAAGCACACGCAGCCCCTGAGGGAAGGGAGTGACTCATCACTGTGATGATCGTTCAAGAGTAGTATTGACTAGCTCCAGAAAGAGCCGCTACCAGCTAACCTTGGGCAAAAGAGCAGTTGCAACAATGTGGGGATAGAGCGGAAAATTGGGAAGGACACCAACCCTTCTGAGAACTGCCTCAAAGGCAAAGAAGAAGGGTTGTCTCCTGGTTAGGCTGCTGGCCAGTGACTTAGGATTCCATGCTCCACCCCAAATGGTGTGTACCAGCTTGAGCCAGTGTCAGCTCTCTGGCTGGAAAAAGCGGATAAGACCATACAGAGTGGTAACGGGGGCTGTATAAATTAACTAGATCTATCTAGTTTGAAGTGACAGGGTGGATTTAAAAAAAACAACTATCTATCAAACAACAAAATTCCATCTACTTAGGTACTCAGAGGGTCTTTCCAGCATGGTATTTGAGCACTTCACAAATGGTGGTGACTTCTCCTCACATCATCCCTGTGGGGTAGCAAGATATGAGTCTCCATTCCCAGATGGGGAACTGAGGCATAGAGTGATCAAATGACTTGCTCAAGATCACGCAAAAAAATTGGGAAAGAACCAGAATTTGAACCCAGCACGCCAGCCCTTCAGCCACATGACTGTCTTTCCTCTCTGCTCTCAATCCACCTGCATATAATGGAGCCACCATGCAGAGCACTGTTTTGTGTATCCCGTACTGATTACGTCTGCAGATTATGCATTACACAGATTCTCTGAGGAGAGCTGTCTCGCTGTACCAAACGGTTCACACTACTTACTGGAGAGGAGAATGCTGACTAAAGACTCTATAAATGCATAGCTCATCCATTAGTTAGCAAAACAATCCCACAAACATCTAGTTATCTATCTGTGTTTCATTCAGATCCACTCATTCCTATTTCTTGTTTCCTAGAAATTTCAGCCACATGATTCAATGTGCCGGACAACAGCCTTCATTAAATATCAATGCTCTTTACCACAGTTATTTACTGGGCTCAGGAATGGCAGGGGCTACTCTACATTATCACCAATCAATCTCTCTGCTATGTTTCTAATGAGTTAAATAATAATGTCATTGCTCCAGCTTGTGCAAAGGGCAGAATTAACTCTGCAAAAGGTCATTTACAGCAACTAAATTTGTTGTTTCAACAAGAGATACACACTTTTCTCAAGTCCTGGTCGATACATTTAGATGCCCAACAGGGGCCTAAGCAGTCAATATCACAGCTGGCATGTTTCAGAAGGGGACCGGATGAAGAAACTAGGGCACCTGATTCTACTCACAGCTTCAGGGTTTGGTTTTTTTTTAATTTCAAAGCTGCAGTGCTTTGCTTTTCTCATTTGATGTCTTGGAAACAGAAAACCTCATTACAATCAAAATCAATGTTCTCTGTTCTGAACCCTCTTCACACCATGCTCTCTTCTTATAGTGCCTGACCTGGTTTTGTTTTTGTTGCCTCAACAATTTTCCTTCTCTCTCTTTGACTCACTAAAGTCCCTGAAAGTTTAGTTTGGATGCTTTTTGGCAGGAGAATTGTTTGGATGTGAAAAGTGGCATCACAGCCATATTCAAAGACAGAAGCATGGTGCTGAAGAAACAGGAGATGTAAAATTGCGGTGCTGCAGTTCTGCTGCTGGAACTCCAGTGTAGATGCATCCTACAGAAAGGGAAGTGTTTTTTTCCATCACTGAAGGGAATCCACCTCTTGGAGCGGTGGTAGCTAAGTCAACAGAAGCACTTCTCCATCATCCTAGTTGCGTCTACACCAGGGATTAGGTCGGCACAGCTATGGTGCTTAGGGTTGTGAATTTTTCACACCCCAAGCAACATAGCTATGTCACTCTAAACTTTTAGTATAGATCAAGCCTTCAACTGTATTTTGGATGCCAAAGAAATGCAGTTCAGGGTACTGGATCCAGCTGTGTTCTCATTTAAGTCAACAGCAAAATTGCAGTGTGGGCAAAATTGAGTGCCTTTTTCTCCCTCATCCTGCTGAATTTAAAGATAGTTACCTCTGTCACCTGATACTTTTCAACCCTGCAATGGTTCTGATATAATCCTCATTTTCATTTTGCCACACTCACACACTTTAAAGTCTTCAGAATGAAGTGCAATTGTGGATGCTTATTCAATAGCTATACACACCACACTCAAAATAATCATGTATTTTACACACACACACAATCTGATCTCGGTGAAACACACACTGGATAAACTGAAGCAGACAGAGGTTAAAGCTTTGCCCAAAGGTGCAGCGTGTCAGTAGCAGAGATGATAATAAAATGGACAGGTCTTCAATCCCAGTACTTTTCTCTAGCCACATGACAGTACTCTCATCAAGACAACCAACCTTCCACTAGAACATACAACTATTCTCCCCCTCTTGAGCTCCCACAGTATAAATATAGCAGAGTCAGGAGTGCCGGGTTACAACAGGGTCACAATTTGTCATGTATATGTAATCATGTTCTAGAAACTCAGCTAAAGTCCTAGACAGGACCAGGGTTGTAGTTGGTTTTGGAACATGATCAAGGCAATTTGTAGTAGACAGCACAACAGGTTGGGGACAATGGTGTAACTATGTCCCCTGACTCACTGGTATTTGCAGCATTCATGTTTCCCTGCTTGGTTTCACATACTGTCGTTCAAGTACAAGTCACATACTTTTATGAAGGTATTTAATATAAAAGTTTTCTGGAACCTGATAATTTAACCTATTAAAAGACAGAGAGCCCAACTCTGCCCTTAGAGATGCATACACAACTCACTGCATTCAATAGTAGGCTCACATCCATATTCAAAGACAGAAGCATGGTGTTGAAGGAACACAAATGAACTATACTATGTTTTTTTAAGAGATGACATTTTTATAGGTATTTAATACTACAGTGTAGAAGATAAGATGCATAATGAATGCTAGCAAGAGCAAAACTTCCTTAACACTGTCTGCAAAGGTGCCTGAATGACAACAATCACAGCAAAAGCAGTCATTTTGTGCAGACAAAACTTTTGAGGCGAGATCCTCAGCTGCCCTAAATTGGTATAGCTTTCATTAAGTCAATGGAGCTATGCTGGCTTACACTAGCCAAGGAGCTGGCCTTCAGCATGTAATCAAGGCTGGTTGAGATGAAAACTAAACACAGTCTTGCAACAGTTTATTTTTAAACAATACTGTTTTTGTGCCTGACTGCTGCCTTTGTTGCAAGGAGGAACAAGTCCTTTTGGAGAGGTTATGAGTCCCTGCATATTTTGACTCTTTTCTCATGAGGCAGAGACTTCTGTCCTTTCCAAATTGACTTCCTGTTGTTAGAGGTAGAAAAAATATAGACAATGATCAGAACATATAAAGCACAAGGAAGCAGCTGTTAGGATAATTAAAACTATGTAGAATTTCTATTTTTTTATTTATCAGTCTGGTTTCTAATAGAATTTTTAACTAAAGGAAAGACATTCACAAAGGATATTAGGCATACATACATATTTTCCTTCTTTCATTCTTATTTACATGCTGTTACTTTTGGAAGGTGAGATTCCTGTTTCACATCTCTAGGATGGAATACCAATTTTGATTAACAGAGAAAGAATGTAGGTTCTGCTTTTCAACAATGTAACCCTTAAAGTGTCACCATGCTTATGACACAATGGAAGATAACCTGAGTGAGAAAACATATTAAAAAGCTACTGCTTATCAGACTGAGTAACAGCTTCACCTTTCAATTGGTATTCTGGACGTTAGATGCATCTGCCATTAAAAGAGATTCTGTTTTGATTAAAATGTAGTCACTGAATAGACTCTCTTCTAAAATGAACTCTTATCTCTACCATAAACTTGTAATTATACACCCCCTCTTTGGCAATCTTAGTGAAATATTGATGATAACCACCCTTTTATATGCATCATGCTGTCTTGAGCATGATTAAAAACGTTGCGAATCCCATACCTCTCAAGTGGTAACTGCTGTGAAAATCATAACGATGTATAAGAGAACAAAGGTGCAGTGTATATGGTAGGCACAAATACTACAGTCCTAACTGAAATTTCGCATGTTTGTTTAATATTGATTTCTGATTTTAAAGGTCATTTCTAATGTCAACTGACTCTAATATGGAATAAGGGGCATTTGAATTAACACATAAGAAACAACAGATTAAAATGCTGGTTTCTATTAAAAGCTGTATTGTTATCAACATCTTAATTTTTACCATTTTGGTTAGGGCAAAATTTCTTTGGCACTTCACAGCTGATCTCCTGGGGGCCTTTATTATGATTGTTGATTCCAACACCCCTTAGCATTACCCCATTAGATCAACACTCTGATTCTGGGCACAATCTGCCCCCCACTGAAATCAACAGGAATTTTGCCCTGGATTTTAATGGGAGCAGGAGCAGGCCTTTTAGAATCACATTTCCCCACATGTTCAAACATGGAAAGGGACCAAAATGAGTGACAAAACTGACTCAGCTGAATGTGCACTATTCTTCTATGATATTTGAGTACATTTCAGGGTAGTGTTGCATGCTCATCAGGATTCACTCTGTTATGATTCACGTTTGGCCACCACAGAAAGATATATAGCACTTGCCAAAAACTCATTATATTACCTGCCATTTTAACTGCTTAGTTGGTCAGTACAAACTCTCTTAGCAACCAGACGTACCCGTGAACTCCCCTCATGAATCATATAAGATATCACCATTTCTTTTGCAAGGGAAACTTCCCTACAAAAGAAATGGTGCTTGCAGGCTTATGCAAGCTACCCATCTTAATCTGCTGGTTCTCAGTTCCTGGGCCCTTGCAGGGCCAGTGTTTGTCCTACTTAAGACTAGTCTCCCTGGCATTCTAGCTACAAGGCATTCTAGCACTATGGCATTCTAGCTACATGGCATTCTAAGAACCGGCAGCCAAGACACCATCTCCACCATAAAATACTGGTGTGGAGGGCACGTGTGTCAGTCTGCAATGTCAAATTCATTGTCTCAGCCTGCTGAGCTCTCTCGCTTCCAGTTGAAGGAAATACACTATTGCTAATGCAGCTCTCAATAAGATTTTCAATCGTTAATACAATTAGCTTCTGGGTTTATGAAGGCATCTCCTTATTCCTGCTGAATCAGGAAAATAACCATAACATTGAAATTTATCACCATCTTCTTCTCACTGCATGAGGCTTCCCTGCAAAGAGGCCAACTCAAATTTATACAGCTCTTATGAGCTTCACATGAAGAGCTCTGAGATTCTGTGATGAGACAGAGAGAAGGTTGGGAGACCAGATGATTAAGAGTATTGGCACTGACTTTGCCTTTCTTCTTTCTTGTACGGGTTTGAATTGAGACCAGGTCCATCATTTCCATGAGATGGCTGCTCAGTGCCTCATGTCAATTGAGTTAGTGGTCTCAGTTTAGTTATTAATGAACAGACATCACCATCACAAAGACCACTGTCATAACTGATATGCTTGTTGCTAGGTCAACCAATTACCCGAAGACTTGACTGGACATGGAGAGACAACTATCCACTTGCCCTTCCAGTGCAGGGATGAGGCACATTAGTTGGGAAGTATGCCCCTGCGGTGACTTGTGCTGTCTTTGTTGTGTGAAGAACCATAGGACTCCAGTCTCAGGTGGCAGAGCTGACACTTCTCACACTAAATTCAGTTAGAAAGTCAGCCTTTTTACCGCAACATCACCACAGCCTAAGGAAATGGGGCCTCTGCTCTCATTTGCTGTATCTGGGCCTTCTGAAGTAACATGCACAGTCTTTACTGGGAATGCCTAAAATACCATTTGAAATCAAATTAACAAACTAAAATCAATAAGAAGTGGGATTTTCTTCACTAGAAGAGAAGACTTTTGTGACCTCCCTGCCCAACAGTAGAGGTGGCTGGCTTGAATAGCTAGTGATGTATGGCAGATTAGTTTCAACAGGCTATAGTGTTGTTTTGACACTCGTCAGGGGGAGGATATTCTTCTTATATCCACTGATCTTAAACAAGAATAAGAACTTTTCACTCAAAGAGAGAGATGATAGATTTTGAGGCAAACAAGTGCTAAGCACGGGGTGAGGTGGGGCAAAGATGGATTTCTTTCCTGTTTGGACCGCCATAAAGATCCCTGAGAAACAGACAGCGACTTTCTTAAAACTGGCCAAATTTACATACTGAGTCCAAATCCATACCCTGAAGAAAGTAGGGGGTTTGAGATCTACATTAGCTATAGTGATTCAGCAAGTCCCGTTTGTGATACAGACTGTGGAGAATTTTAACAAAAGGCCTTAACACATATCCAATGCCTTTAACTTGTTGCCGTGTCTGCTGACTGTGCATTTATAAACAAGGAAGCAGTTTTAAGAGCTATGAATACAAAGGAATCCTGAAAATGCTCCAATATTGCATCTCTAATTTAAAAAAAATCTCCTCTCACTTTACAACATCCAACAAAATAATGCTCTATAAAGCAAAAATAAAGGAGAAGAAACTAAAAGACAACAGCATTTCTTAGTTTATCAGAGTGCAGTTCATCGGAATTTCAAATAAGTCTTGCAAATAGGTACTGAAGGAATGGATTGAAGCTGTGCATACCAAAATTGTAAATATTATAAGGTTATGTGACACCAAAAATGTCACAGGCATAAATCCTTTCATAAGAAATTCTTAGAATTGGTTCTGTTTTTTGATGCACAGTAAATGTCCTGCGTACATTCATATCTTCATTCTGTTCCATGCATAACTACCCATAAGGCCCTGTGTCTCCATCAAACAAGGTTATTGGAGACTCCTGCTCCTTTGCAGTGGGGAAGCAAAAACCACTTTATTGCCATCAAAGGATGAAATTAACTATTTAGGCTACCACTTACCCTCTGTGCAAACTGACTGCCTCTTTCTCAGTGACATGCCTGACATTCAGCTGGTCTGAGAGATTGTGATCCCTGAAGCACTAGATATTGCCTTTGCAGTCCTTAGTCATTACTCCACAAAGACAGTGAAACTGATCAGGCAAATCTGTTTATTAAAAAAAGGACCTCTGCTCTCATGCTGTGTGTTTCTGCTGCCCTCTCTAAGAGCAGGACTCTTTAAGCCTCTTGATTTACCTTACTGCCTGAGAGAACACTGTGACAGAGACTTTCTTCACAAAGGAATTTAAACCAAAGATTTAAAGAACAAACTAAATTGCTATGCCAGCGACAGAAAAGTATTATGTGAAAACTGTTGGATCAAATGCATTCCTTAGAACTGTACTAATAGTTCTGTGACAGCCTATGCAGAGAAACAAAAGCAAACAAAGTCTGACTCTAATTTCCAACTACAACGCTTATGCCTACATACAGTGTATGCCAATATATCACAGGCAGAGCTGAGTTTAAACTGAAACCGCCATGTGGCCTCAGGTCAGCAACATTATAGCCAAAGTTACAGAAACAGATTAAGTCTACAGACTCAAACTAGGTCTACAGACTCATTCAGATTTAAATAAACAAACCAAAACAAAAATTTTCCTGTGCTTTTACTCCTCTCCTATCATCAGAATAATTATATTTTTACATTGCTGATAAGTACTATACACAATCAACGTTTTGAAATGCCTGTGCCAAAGTGGGACTCTTAAAGTGTTGGCACAAGATGGTAGCATTTTGAAAATTGGCAAATATAATTTGATCCTCTTTTCCCTCCCCCACTTTCTCCCCTAGAACTTTTAAGCCCCAATTCAAACACCACCAAATGAAACAATACGTGAACGAGTATTATGGGTATTATGAGAACTTGTCTGGAACTGACTATGAGTGACTGAAAAGAACACTTTGAGGATGTGTCGATTTGTAAGCTGTTCTCAAGACAGAAATATCCACATTCTAAAGGGCTTTTAAAAAATGTAGAAAACTGGCCCTGTTATCATCATGGGTATTTAGAACACCTCTAAACACACACAGAAAAGACAGATATTACTGACAAATTTTAACCAATGCTGAAGCTCTAAAAGCTGCTGTTTGTTGTTGTTTGGATACAGATGGGGCAATTCATTGCAAATGAATATTAAAAAGTACTTTTCTTAAATGTGTGTGTGTCATCCTGGTTTCCAGTCTCATCAGTTTTGCCTGTTGCTTGCTCCTTCATTTTTGCTGATCTTTTTACTAGATGTGCCCAAAAGTCTGAAGTAGAGCGTTCTCTCCTTGCTAAGAGAGTCATCCCCAACCCCACCCTGGCCCTGCTTCCAACCCCCTCCGCACACTCTCAGATAAGCCACTCTTTTTTGCTCTCGTCGATGGTCTCCGTAAAGTTGGGGTCATTGTTCATGATGGCTGCATCAGCGCTCTCAGCAGACTCCGCCCCCTTGGCCTCATTGGTGTGGTAGGTTCCCTTGTGACGGAACATGTAGCGTATCAGGAACACCAGCGTGCAAAGGATGGTGAAGATCACAACGGCGATGACACCTAACGGAAAGGAGAAATGACAGAAGCGGAAAAAAAAATTCAGGAATTCCACGGGGGCTTGATTTTACTGTCTACTTCGTATATTTACACCAATCTGGCAATTAACTACCACTGAAAGTTCACTTTTTTTGTTTGGTGCTACTAATGTCTATGGAATTTCTTTGTGGTTTATTCCAAAACTTAATCAAACGGAGTCCCCTAATCCTTACTGCAATGGTTGAACCTCAACATTATTACTATTTATACAGTCCACAGGTATATTTGGTGCTTTATGGGTTGTCATAGAGACAGAGCGCCCAACTACTCCCACTAAATACCAGTATAAATGAAGATGAGTTACCTGGGCTTTCTCAGGGCAACTACTTGGGGGACAGAATCCACATGCCACCTGTAGGTAGGCCATGGAGATGCAGCACAGGCCTTCTATGATGCCCACTGCATTTGTCTGGAATAGTGGGTACTGGCCTTCTGAACCCCCAAGAGGTCAGGTGAGGTTGCCCCTCATCTGATCTACCCTCAACTGCACCATCCTATTTAGAGTCACCTCTGCAATAGCTTAGTTGAGGCAAGTACTGAGTGCTTTGACATAGCAAGCCCCCTTTATGACCTTCCTCTTGTTCTCTAAGGGTGTTAAAGTTAAAGTGTGGTGTAGAGGGCCGGATGGGCCCTCTGTGGGTGCGTGAATTTCATCCAGAGTGGGAAACTGCAAGGTTCTCACGCTAACAATCCTAGAAAGTCTTTTCTCTTCTGCAGTAAGTAATTTTATATGAGGCTTGGTAATTGATGAGCTGGGCATTCAGGGTGTTGTTTAGTTACATTCCCTATATTCAGAGATGCAATTCTGTGCTTGGAGGAAGCCCAGTTTGTATGGGGGATAAATACTGATGCTTGTCAAAATATTTTCAATTTCAAATGTTTAAAATTAAAAATGGGGTACTTTTCACAAAATATTTTGTAAACATTTTTCTATTTTCCAACAAGTTATAGAGACTTAGGTTTTCAACCTAAAAAGAGGCAGATTTGATAATAAATTCACAAGGATACTTAAGTCACCATCACCATGCCTAGCTTTTAGGTTACCAGAAAATCAGTGGGATTCACAGAGCTCTCAGGCTCTCTATAAAATGAATGGAGAAAGATAGGCACATCAGGATGGGATTCACAAAAGCAAGCACATTAGATGACTCCCTCCCTAAGATAGCCAATGGGAGATGCCAAGCTCAGGGAGGGGCGTACAAGACCCCCACCCCCCACTCCTGTCAGAAGTAGGAACCTAAGTCTGGAGGCAGGGAGACACTTCCCTCTGCTTTCAATTCTCAGCTGTAAACTCTCTCTTGGGATTAGTTACCTATGTCATTTTAAGAGGAAGGACTCCCTCGTAGCTTTTAGCCCAGTGGTTAGGGTGCTCTCCTGAGCTGTGGGCAATCCCCAGTTGAAATTCTGCCTCCACCTGATGAGGAGACGGGATCTGAACAGAGATCTGCCATCTCTCAGGTGAGAGCTCCAGCCACTGGGCCATGGGCTATTCTGTGGGGACCCCAAGTCTCTCCCATTAAAGCTTTTCCCCTGTGCATAAATAATTAAAAAACCGCTTTGGAGCAGGGGACTAGATCCCCAGTCTCCTACCCCCATGTGAGTGCTCTAACCACCAGGCTACAGACTCTCTCTTTCGGCACCCCCATATAGAAGCTGTTCCATTGTGGATAAATGAAAGAAAGCTGTGGTAATTTCCCCCTAAAACAGATTTTAAGATGAAAGGTTTATCTTTTAGAAAAATACTTGACTGCGTTTGGAGATTAATGTGTAATACTATCCCTCTCCAGCATACTACAGTGCTAATTAAAGAGGGGCTCAGACCCAACCCCCTTATCTGAATACCCATTTGTATGGTGTAGGCCAGGAGATCTAAGCATATATATGTCTATGTATAAATCTGAAGCAGGATCCCCATTTTGCAGATAATATCTGAATTATGATTAAGAAAAAAATGCTACTCACAAATCAGTTTCACTAAGGAGCAGTCTACACTAGGAAATTAGGTTGGTATAACTACATTGTTCAGAGGTGTAAAAAATGTACACCCCATGAGAGAGGCAGTTAAACAAACCTAGCCTCCGGTGTAGCCAGAATTCTCCCATTGACCTAGCTACTGCCTCTCGGGAAGGTGGACTACCTATACCGACAGGCGAACCCCTCCCATCAGCATAGGTAATGTCTTCATTGAAGTGTTGCAGCTGTGCTGCTGCAGCATTTTAAGTGTAGACAAGCTCTTAGATGGCGAGGCCAAATTGTGCAATTAATAACGTGCATTTGTAATTATTATGAGGTTATGTGAGGTGTCAGGGCAGAATCTGGCCTCTAAGTAGAGGTGAGGCCAGCGTGATAGCCAGGGGTAGCTCTAGGCATTTTGACACCCTAAACACAGTAGGCAGGCTGCCTTCGGCAGCTTGCCTGCGGAAGGTCTGCTGGTCTTGCGGCTTCAGCAGACCTCCCACAGGCGTGCCTGCGGGAGGTCCGCCAAAGCTGCGGGACCATCGGACCCTCCGCATGCACACCTGTGGGACGTCCGCTGAAGCCACGGGACCACCGGACCCTCTGTAGGCAAGCTGCCAAAGGCAGCCTGCCTGCCACCCTCGCGGTGACCGTCAGAGCGCCCTCCAGTGGCTTGCCACCCCAAGCACTTGGAGTGCTGGGGCCTGGAGCCACCTCTGGTGATAGCTGAATCATGTCAAGAGTATTACAGAGTGTGCTTGATCTACAACCTTTGAATTACAGGCTTGAGCCTACTTCAGTGGGAGCAGGATCAGGCCCCAGGTTCACGCTGATTGGTGTGTACGAGTTCATTACACTAAATGGCAGGACATTTTACCAGTTATACCAATACAACTACACTGAATAAAAGTGGCTTTTTTTGACTTTAGCTTAAATAGTTTCCAAAGTGCCACTAGCTAAACTGAAAAAAGGCACTCTTCTACTGGGCTACGAAGGTCTACATGGGGAGTTTTAACAGTATAACTACAGTGGCTTAAATTCAAACCTTACCTTAAACTGGTATAACTGTCCCATGTAGGGAAGCCCTTTACTAAACCAAGCAGTCTGAACACACTATTTTCTGCTGTTTCAAACTTCTACACACAAGCCAAAAAACATCTTACCAGGGCATATATTTTTCTTACCTCCAATAATGGCTGAGTTCCTGTTAACTCCATCTCCTATAGCTTGACCATTGTATGGGAAATCAGCACTGGCTGTAAAGCAGGAATCAAAGATTCATGTTATTATACATCAGTTCCGGAAAACTCACAAGGCTGGCTTAAAAATACACTTGTCACAAGCCCAAGATCCTAAAATAAATAAAGTTAAAAAAAGTCAGCTGCAATTTGTATTTTTATTTTTATATAAGAAACTTTCCCCTCTGCCTGATATCTCAAAGCCACTCCACTCAACCCCAAACCAGTCAAGAATCTAAATGAAATACAAGAGGCAATCCAGCAGTATGTGTTAACACATAGTCGAGTATGTCTGTGGCATCCTGAACTAACAAAGACTTTTATACGATTTTTTAATTTATTTCTCCCTAACAGTGGGAGATCATAGTGTGCTTCTAATGAGATTTTTGCCTTAGTGATACTAGACATTGCTGTCCAGGAGGGATTCCAATTTCTCCAGCCTTTAGGGACTGCTATACAATACCAGCAAACTGTGTGACAGAAAAAGGAATTCTCTTTTTTGTTGCACAGCCTAAAGCAAACAAATGAGTGATTGTGGTAGAGATGAGCCAAAGAATCAGTTCAGCTTTAGGCTAAAGTTTGGATGGGAAGTTCCAGGTTTGGCCATCCACAGAATATTGAGGAGTATTTTCAAAAGGAATCTCATCTATTTAATCTGTGATCATAATTTTTTTGTATTGCCCATCACTGCTAGCTCTATACTGCCAACCCTGGTAGTTGTGCATATGGTTGCACGCTTACAGCACTCGATACTTTGTCACTGAAACATGATAATGTTTTCAATGAATCAACAAGAAAATTTCAATAAGAAAACCATTACTGGAGGAGATGCAGAAATTGGATAAATTATTTATTACTCAGGTCAATATTTAAAGTGTAGCTGTTCTTTTTTCTTTGGTGTATCTTGTAATAGGTTGCCATTAAAGACCACTGATGCAATCCAGAGGCTTGCTCATTATGGAGTTTAACTTTCTCTTCTTAGGCATCTAGGTTCCTTTTGTGCTGCAAAGCAGCTGCACCAAAGTCTTAATAGCTCAGAATCACCTCTCTAGCTCCAAAACTCTCTTCAGACCCCATGACCCCAAGTGGTTTCCCATGTGTATACTCTGGGAGCAGAGCCACGGTGTGTTAAATAGCTAATAGTCTGACCTCCTGTATAACACAGGCTGCAGAACGTCCCCAAAATAATTCCTGGAGCAGAGCTTTTAGAAAAACAACCAATCTTGATTTTAAAATGGTCAGTGATGGAAAATCCACCACGGCCCTTGGAAATTGTTCCAATGTTTAATTACCTTCACTGTTAAAAATTTATATCTTATTTCCAATCCGAGTTTGTCTAGCTCCAACTGCCAGCCATTGGATCATACTACACCTTTCTGTACTAGACTGAAGAGCCCATTATTAAATATTTCTTCCCAGTGTAGATAGTTATAGACTGTAATCAAGTCACCTCTTAACCTTCTCCTTGTTAAGCAAAATAGTTTGACCTCCAGGAGTCTATCACTATAAAGCATGTTTTCCAACCCTTTAATTATCCTGTGGCTCTTCTGTGAATCCTCTCCAATTTATCAACATCCATCTTGAATATACAGTCTGCCATTCTTCTTCCTTGGATACAAACAGGAGTTCTTCAAAATTCTTATTAATATTAGCTCACTAGTCAGTTAACATCTAGACACTCGTGTATGTGGTCTACTAGGATCTACATCAAAGAGGAATAATAAATAATCTATGTGGCATTAATACACAGGTGCACCAATGTGGGAGCTGTTAATAGGCAAGAGTGTTCATTTTCTCCATCACAGTTTGGCGACTCTTCAAATCCTTCCATTATCTCCAGGACATTAACTGTAAGAACATATCCCAGCAGGACCGTGTTCATTGCCCGATACTTGTTCCACAATAGCCACAAATGATGACTTGCTCAGAGCAAATAAGCGTCACGAAGCTGTAGTTATTACACGTAGCTAACCTTCACATAGCAAAAGCAATTATCTTGCTCATAGGGATTACAGCTGTACTGCTGCTGCATTATTAGGCTGAGGAAGAAAAAAGAAAGCTGCCTTCCTCATTCAGAAATTTCAACCAGTCACTGCCATGCTATTTAGGCAAAAGTATCCCAATTCTACAAAGAAGCTAAACACTGTGCACCACCCTAGCCATTATTCAGGACCATAAATAGGGCCATTTAGTTATTTGGGATGTAAAGGCTGGGCTGGAACTATATTGGTAGTCT
Source organism: Chelonoidis abingdonii (assembly GCF_003597395.2). Lineage (NCBI taxonomy): Eukaryota > Metazoa > Chordata > Testudines > Testudinidae > Chelonoidis > Chelonoidis abingdonii. The sequence continues at coordinate 104,343,813 of NC_133770.1, read as the reverse complement.
CCTTCGATATTCAGGAATCCCTTAATTTCCACTCTGTCTCTCTGTTTTACAGCAGCCAACTGTCCACCTTCATCAATCCACTGGGAATCAAAAACATGGCAAATAACTCTTCTGTGGAAGCAGTCATCCTGGAAAGTAACCACTTCTCTGGTTTGGGAATTCTGTGATTTTGCTTTGGTAATAAATGCGATAAAATTCTGCTCTGGCGGCTGTGGCAGTATGCATGCATGGTTACCAACCAGAAACGAAGAGTGTAAAGTGAGGACATGCCAGCACCATTGTGCCAAACACAGGGCTGACATGTGATGCACTGAACTGCTTTAGGGCAATCCAAACTCGACTATGGTTTGTACACACCATGTCATCTGATACACTTGCAAAGTGCAAGGCAGATTGGGAAACTGGTACATAGGGTAGTGTGGGAGACAGTCTGGGATTATGGAAAGACACATTTGCTAGATGTTTCTGTTAGAATGATCAGCAGTGTAATAGTTAACACCATTGACATTTAATTTGTCACCAACAGGCTCCAGATTCAACAATTCACTGAGATGCATGGAGTAACTCCTAAATGGGTTGCTACTATCCTCTTAACTTCTTATATCAGGGGTTCCTGAAATTTGTTAGAGCATTCTTCTCGTAACCACAGAAAAAAGCTTTTAAAAGTGATTGTGGGATAGTAGGGTGACCAGACAGCAAATGTGAAAAATCGAGACAGGAGGTGGGGGGTAATAGGAGCCTATCTAAGAAAAAGACCCAAAAATCGTGACTGTCCCTATAAAATTGGGACATCTGTTCACCCTATGTGAAAGGCATGTAAAAATTGTGTGTGGTTTTTATGGTGACTAAGGAAAAATCTTCCTAGGGAAGGGTGGAAGGACACAGTCTTCCAATGAAAGCTGCATCCTTGGAGACAATTAAAAACCTATGCTGGACAACACACAAGAAAACATAGGGAATAATCCTGCACTGGGAGCAGAGATGGATTAGATAAGCCAATGGACTTGATTCTGCACTGCCTTGCACATTGCACTGTCATTTCCCAATGACAGCATTTTACATGCTTTGATTGTGCAAGTGCAAGGCAGTGGAGAATCAAGACCAATATAATTTTCATTTTGAAGTTTTGCATGATTTTCTTCCTTATTCAGGTCAACACATTTTAGGAATAAGAATGGTAACATACTGCAGGATTACACCATATAGGGCTGCATTTGTCTGATAACAGTTCAAATTTTAGATACATTTAGATTTAGATGTAGTGTTTTGAATATTTACTGTTATCAAAGTTCCAAACTGATCTGCAGCATATTACATCACTCAAAAGCCTGAACCCCTTTGTCTTTTTACTTCTCAGTCAGGGGTGGCTCCAGGTCCCAGCATGCCAAGCGAGTGCTTGGGGCGGCAAGTCGTGGGGGGCGCTCTGCCAGCGCCACGAGGGCGGCAGGCAGGCTGCCTTCAGCAGCTTGCCTGCGGAGGGTCCGCTGGTCCGCGGCTTTGGAGGACCTCCCACAGGCGTGCCTGCGGAGAGTCTGCTGGTCCCACAGCTTTGGAGGACCTCCCGCAGTCCTAGAGCCACCCCTAGAACCTAGAGCCACTCCTGTTCTCAGTAGACACATCTGCATGCCACTGGGTGCCTCACTAGGACTTCAGACAAGAACTGATGACATATTAGTCATGCCGGCCTAAGCTATTACCATCATGAAAATTTCATGAACAGTTCTTACGTTTCACCTGTTAAGAAGGAAAACAAATACTTCCTTTTATAATTAATGTAGAATATGAAACGCTCTGGTGCTCCCAAAGGAACTGTAGAGTTAAGTGCTGATCAAAGCCTAGCTGTAGATAGCTAAGCACTGGTAATGGACCCAAAGGGAAACCTATAAAAAACTGCCTTGGGACCAGGAAAAATTGTCTTTATGAAAAGCGTGTGTATGTGTGTAAACCTCCAAAGACAGGGTTTCTGTCTTGTTTCATTTTACAATCGCATCTGGGAAGGATTTTGACTTCTCTTCTCTTCTCTCTGTTGGAGTCATGGAAGGAGGTTACAAAACAGCCCTAGGGTGGAAATAGTTCCAGTCCACTCTACATATACCCTGCAAGGACGGGAAAGAACTAAGAATAGAGAATAGTGCAGTTCAGGAGTTGGGAAACTCATTTACATGGGTTGCCTACTCTGCAAGCAACATGTCTACTCAGACCCATGCAGTGAGGAAAGTCTGGTTTTCTGTTTGCCTTCAAGAGACTGTATCTTGTGAGCTAAATAGGGCCCTGGTTCAAGGTATTTGTATCTCTTTCTACACTCACACATACATACATCTGAGCAATAAAGACTGTTTGATTATTGTCCCTTTGATACAGATTTTGGAGACCCTTGCTACTCTGTGCTGTCACATTAAAGGTCTTGGATATTGAGACGTGTAATGCCATTACACCTCTCTCGGTGAAAGATGAAGCCTGTGGTGATGAGTCTTGAGGGTTAATGGATTTTAAACTAATATACTTGTAAACTGAGAAGTCTGAAAAATAGCAACTGCTGTATTCCCAATTTGTACATTAACGTGCCTATAATTTGTAGCTCCTATATTTGTAATTTTTAAAAATGGTGGGCGCAATCCTGCCCCTGCTGAAGACAATGAGGATTTTGTGGCTGATTTTAATGAAAGCCGGATCAGGCTCTTTATATGCAATGTGTGCATTAATTTTATGAAAAAAAGAGACAAAACAAAAAAACCCAAACTTTTATATGGAGGATGTGGGATGAGGTTGGAGCAAAGAAGAGAGCTTCAATATTCAGAGTCAAAATATAAATTTAAACTTGAAACTAGAAAGGCACCATCCTTGGCCTTCAGCTTCAGAGTGTTTATGCTAGTTCACTAAATTGTCTTCAGTCTCTGGAGAGAGAGCTAAAGGAAAAGCGAGGTAGTAGAACCAAAAATTTGGATATCAAAATGCCTCCCTCTCCACTATTTAATAATTTCCCTTAACAGGATTCCTAGTTATTGATAATACTTGTAAAATAAATATGGTCTTAGCACTGGTGACAGTGACTCTCTTTTTAAACTAAACTACTAACTTTCTTATTCCTAGACTACATGATTAACATTCTACTCAGTGCTATATGAAATAGCTACAAATGTGTGGGTCTCTTAGCAAGTACCAAAACAATGTATCGGTTTGGAAGGTAGCTAAACATCAACTGGCTGGTGCATCTGATGAAGTGTCAGGAACTACAGATTTTGATTGTATCTTTTAAGAGAAGAAAAACATGCATAATTGTGAAAGAGAACCAGGAAAGAGGGAAGGGTCAATTTTTAACTCTCCATCAGTAGAGATTACAGCAAATTCCAGCACCATAATTAAGAATTTAAGGCGCAAGCACTGACATTGCCAAATCTCAGACGCTTTCCTTAGTTTGTCTCCCTGCTCCTTAGGAATGAGAAAAATATAAACTGTTACATCTTAAGAGCTATTACCTATTAATATTAATTTGCAGTGTTGATGATGAGCAGCTGAGCTATAAAGTTTTGCTTGGTTTGGGTCCTGGCTACCCAAGAAAAGCACCTCTTCCCTGTTAGCAAATGCACCAGAAATCAAACTTGCACATTTCTGCAGATACTCCTTAGGTATGTAAATCTGAGGGCTGAAGGTGGGTCATTCTCATCAGAGATCCCCTGGCTCTGCAACTCATTTCTCAAGTGGCCTGCCAGAGGCTGACTCTGTAGGCCTTAAAGGCATGATGTAGGGGCTTTTTGAAATCTTTGCATGAGTGGGCAATGATGAGTATAGCTTATAGCTTAATGTCAGTGAGTACTGTGATGCCAGCAATGATTAACAAGCATGTTAATTTAAAAAAATACTGTTCAGTGCCCAGAAACCATGTAATACTTTAAAAATATGGCCTCATTCTCAGTACAGATGCTTAGTACAGTGACATGCTTGGCCTTTTGTCCTCTAAACACTTTCTGGATCTGCACTTTTTGTGTCTTCAGAGGTCAAGTTTGGAAATGGAGGAGCCCATCATGAATAAACATGACTGATTCTTTTCTTCTAACTCATCTGTCACTACAGATAGGGATCTGTAGGAAAGACTCATCTGTTGCTTTCCTCTGAAGAAGATGATGAGAAAAGCTTCTTATATCATCTGTTATCGAGCTGTCTCTTGTGCTGCTGGAAGCACCATTACAAACGAAGATCAACCATTTAGTGTGCTATTCTCCAAGAGGTCTGAAATTGGGAGATGCTCCATATACTGCATTCACAGCCCAAGATAGTTTGAAATCAGAAATAGTATCTGCAGCTAATAATGCTTGGGATCCTCTGCCTTCATGATCCAAACGTACAGGGGCAAAGAGAATATAATATACTAAAAGCAGCAGCTATTCAGTACTTCAGCTGCTTTTTGAACTAGTGCATCCTTGAACAGCATTTCTGAGATATTTCCTGTCAAAAGACAATTGCTCTGTCTACTAACATGTGGAAGGGCTAATGGTCATCGAAAAGAACCTTAGAAGCCCAACCTTACTCACTGACAACCTCTAACGCTGCTCAGGAAGGAGATGGATGTCTTTGTTCAAAACAGCCACGGTGCTGATATATTAGTCACATCATCCCTAGTGAAAGGTTTAACATAAGTTGGTGAGTTAACCATGTGACATTACATCCCATACTCTTCATAGAAATACGCTTATGATATGAATATGGCATAACTAAGATGTATTTTATGCAAGATGGGTAGATCATGTGAGATATCAATGGAAAGGTTATGATTTACTGAATATGGTTATCCAATGTGTATGCATGTATCATTTCTATATCTGAAGTTAGCTATATTAATTACGTAACAATTACAACTGTGTTTCCTGGGGAACACCCACCAGACAGTATGCAAACAGCTTGGATGGGCCATTAGGGGGAAGTCTTTGAAGATGCTAATCTCCCGCCTTCCTGAGAAGTTTCCTGGGATGCTGCTTTGACACTGCAGGGTCAGCTGATCATGTCACCTTGTACTGGACACCATCTTCAACTTCTAATGTTTTTCCATAAGAGGGGGTGGGAGTCAAACTGGGAAACATAGGATTCCTGCCATATGCAAATCCTATCTAAGGCCGGGAGTGAGTTAATCTTGGTTCTTCTCCAATGCCTCCATTCCCAAGAAGAAAGACTGATGAAAACTCCTGAAGAAACAAAGGAACTGAGCGGGGGGAAGGGAGGAGGGTGCAGGGGCTGAGCCCAGATGAAAAAGGTCTGGCCTGTGAAAGGCATACCTGGAGATTTAAGCTGAAAGTAGTGCAGTTTACCTTCAAGAAACTCTGCAACCTGCATGAAACAACATTTAGGGTAAGAATTTGCTACTATTAACCAGTTAACTTAGTGCATTAAGTTTAGGTCTCATGTTTTGTTTTATTTGCGCAGTAATCTGCCTTGATCTGTTTGCTATTCCTAATAATCACTTAAAATCTACCTTTTCTGGTTAATAAACTTGTTTGTTGTTTTTTCTAAAACAAGTTTGTGTAATTCATAACTAGAGGAGGAGGGAGAGAAGCTGTACATAACTTCTTCCACATTGAGGAAGGGGGTGGATTTAATGAGCTTACGCTGTATAAATCTCTATGCAGCCCAAGACAATATAATTTTGGGATTGCATCCCAAAGGGCGTGTACACTTGACTGCTGGGCAATCCCTGACTGAGTCTTCCCACACAGAACTGATCTCAGTGTCTGTGTATCTTTCTGCAGCTGAGCGTGTCCCTACCTGTGTGTGTGTGCTGGAGAAGACTTGAGCGCCTGGCACAGCAGGACAGGGTGAGGGATCCCAGGCTGGTGGAACGGGCAGGCTCAGTGGGACCTTGGCACAAAAAGCGGGAATGTGCTAATAAAGTTTGCGGATGACACAAAGCTGGGAGGTATTGCTAACACAGAGAAGGATTGGGATATCATACAGGAAGATCTGGATGACCTTGTAAACTGGGATAATAGTAATAGGATGAAATTTAATAGTGAAAAGTGTAAGGTCATGGCATTTAGGGATTAATAAGAAGAATTGTTAGTTTATAAATTGGGGATGCATCAGTTGGAAGTAACGGAGGAGGAGAAGGACCTCAGAGTATTGGTTGATCACAGGATGACTATGAGCCGCCAACGTGATATGGCCGTTAAAAAAGCTAATGTGGTTTTAGGATGCATCAGGCAAGGTATTTCCAGCAAAATAAGGAGGTGTTAGTACCATTATATAAGCACTGGTGAGACCTCATCTGGAATACTGTGTGCAGTTCTGGTCTCTCATGTTTAAGAAGGATAAATTCAACTGGAACAAGTTCAGAGACGGGCTACTAGGATGATCCAGGAACGGAAAACCTGTCTTATGAAAGAAGACTCAAAGAGTTTGGCTTGTTTAGCCTACCAAAAGAAGGCTGAGGGGGATATGATTGCTCTTATAAATATATCAGAGGGATTAATATTAGGGAGGGAGAGGAATTATTTAAGCTTAGTACCAATGTGGACACAAGAACAAATGGATATAAACTGGACACTAGGAAGTTTAGACTTGAAATTAGATGAGGTTTCTAACCATTAGAGGAGAGTGAAGTTTCTGGAACAGCCTTCAAGGGAGTAGTGGGGGCAAAAGACATATCTGGCTTTAAGACTAAGCTTGATAAGTTTATGGAGGGGATGGTTTATGGAGGGATTATGCTAATTTTGGCAATTAATTTAGCAATTGATCTTTGATTATCAGCAGGTAAGTATGCCTAGTGGTCTGTGATGGGATGTTAGATGGGATGGGATCTGAGTTACTATAGAGAATTCTTTCCTGGGTGCTGGCTGTGAGTCTTGCCCACATGCTCAGGGTTTAACTGATCGCCATATTTGGGGTTGGGAAGGAATTTTTCCTCCAGGGCAGATTGGCAAGAGGCCCTGGAGGTTTTTTGCCTTCCTCTGCAGCATGGGGCATGGGTCACTTGCTGGAGGATTCTCTGCAGCTTGAGGTCTTCAAACCACAATTTGAGGACTTCAATAACTCAGACATAGGTTAGGGGTTTGTTATAGAAGTGGATGGGTGAGATTCTGTGGCCTGCATTGTGCAGGAGGTCAGACTAGATGATCATAATGGTCCCTTCTGACCTTAAAGTCTATGAGTCTATGAGTATATCAGGTGGCACCCAACCTGTCACAAACCACGTGTAATTTCCCATATGGTATTGTGTCAAATGCTTTACTGACATCCACATGAATAAGATCTATTGCATTCCCCTTGCCTAAGAAATAAATTTTCTTATCAAAGATATCAGCTTAGTCTGGCATGATCTACCTTTGGTAAACCCATGTTCCATTTATCTTCACGTCTTTAATAATTCTTTCCTTCAAATTTGTTTTAACGTGCTGCACACTGCTGGGGACAGGCAAATGTGTCTGTCTGCAGTTGCCTAGATCATCTCCCTCCATATCTTAAATATAGGCATTACATTTGCAATTCTCCAGTCACACAGTACCACTGCCAAATTAACACATTTATTATTTATTTAACTGTGGTTTTTTAAAATTACTGAAGACATCCACTCTGGTTAATCTGCATTTAGACAGATTTTAAAAAAAACCCTTCAGTACCAAATAAACCAGAAATTACCCCTTTGAAGCTTTTCCATCTTCTGTGACATTACATTTTAAGGTGCAAGCTAATTATGGTTAAATACACTTGTAAAATTGTAAACAACGTTATGTTAAAACGCACAGTACATATAGAAGGTAATTTCTACAATTGCAATACTTTGTCCTTTTTATACTCTGTATTCCAAAATACCATAAAAGGTTAGACTACATTTTGACTAATTATTTAAAGTCAATTTTAAAATCAAACCTACTTGATTATCTCTTGTGAGCTGAGAATTAATGGGGGTTCTGTAGAAGGGGAATTATACTGCTCATTTGCATTGGTTTCATTCGTCTTTACCCCAGTAAATCAGACTACAGTGGAGAATGACTTGTTGAATTTCACTGCTTCATCATCATCACCAGAAAGAGTCACCATGGTAACAGTGAAAGACTATGCATTATAAAAATACTCAGCAAGCTAAACAAGATAATGCTTTAAGATAAAGTTGTTCAATAGTATGGCAAAGTGCCAGAAAGGGGGGTGAAGCAGCATTTTAACTCTAGCAATGAATCCAGAAGGAAATGAAAATGCTGATTGTATTAATTCTAAAAGTATGTGAATTCAGTGCCAAGTACAAGTGCAAGAATGATAGCCTTAGAGACTGATGTCCTGTGTGTAGCACAGGCAATGGTAGTGCATGCCTCCCCACCAATGTGTCTCAAACCTGACTCACAGGAACCACTTCTAAGTGCAAAAGGGTGATTTAGTCTCTAGGGCCCATTCTAGTTTTGTCTCTATGGCTGCCAACCTGAGAGCTAATTAGTAGTAGTTATGGTATGGACAGCTACCTGCTTAGAAATGGATTGAGACCTAACTGTGGGCATCCAAGTTTGAAAACTTTATCTTAAGCCAATATGTAGCACTTGTTTTTCACGGTAGCGCTGCGATTATATTGCTAGCACTATCAGGTGGTCTCATGTTATTTGGCTGGTGAACCCCTGCTGCTCGCTCCCCTCCTCAACATTACTCCTGAGGGAATTCTGTGCCAGAAAATTAAAAATTCTGCAAAATTCTGTAAATTTTGTTTGTCAATAAATAAATGTGGAGGCTCCAGTATTGCAGTGGGGAGCAGAGACCACTGGCTGCATGGAGGTGGGAGATCACAATGCAGCAATCCCCTGGGACATGGGCCCGGTGGTGAGGCTTCATCTGACCCTGACACAGCGCAAGGGTCGGGTTTCCCAGAAACAACGGAGGGCTCTGCCCCTCCATGCCAGGCACACTAGGTGTGGACAGGCAGGCTCAGCTCGGCAGGATTCAAGTGTGGAGGGGCTTAGTGGCGGGAGGGGGACGTATGGGTACACGGGAGGATGGGATCTGGATGTACAGGGACTGAGCAGATGGGAGATGGGTCTGACTGACCCCGGTAGGTCTGACCTGGCACCATCTGGGGTATCCTCAGCCCTGTCCCTCCACAGTGATTTACACTCTGCTGGCTGCTCCAGGTGCCCGAAATGACATGCCCGTGCTGCATGGATGGGACATGTGACTACTCATGTGACTTCCCTTTGCTTGCTGTTACAAAGTCATTTTTCTGCATGGAAGCAAAGAAATCTGCAGTGGACATGAATTCTGTGTGCATGCAGCGGCACAGAATTCCCCCAGGAGTACAACATGCACACACACATCTCTGCTATGACCCCAGTGATAGCACCCATCACAGTGTTCTTGCTCCTCAAGGGGATCTCTGCTGGTAGGTAATGATTAGCACGATTCCTGTAGCACAGAGTCAGAAAGGGAGTTACTTCTTGCAATATCCATCCATCTTGAATTATTTTTGGAGCAACATCTGTTTTAGCACAGTTAACTAACTAGTGTGATCTATTCCTTTACTTGAGAGCCTTATCCAAGGTCTAGCAACAACACAGATGTACAGTGGCTTCATTTCAATGTGAACTGTGCTCAGCACCTCTGGTAATATGCCACTGATTTAGGAACCTATATATGGATTTATGAGTCTATCTTTGGGGACCCAGGTTAGAAGGTTTTGGCTTCAGTCATCCAACATCAAGGTTTTGACATTGCTGTATCTAAAGTTCAACTAAACTGTGTGGGTGAAATCATAATAAAGCTGAATAGATGTATCTGAAGGCTACCTAGCAACCACAGAGGTAGTTACAATTCAGTTACTTCACAAGATGCGTTCTTTGCAGCCATTTCAGTGTGAGAGGGGGGAGCTGACTATATTCTAACTGCCTTTCCCTTCAGCACAGCAGGATTTAAATCTGCGACTTTCAAAGGGCCATTGTCATTGTCCTCCTATCCAATATAGTGCCTAAGGAAATTTGCACTAAGAATTGAAGTACATCTTCCGGTTCTGGAATCAAAGGGTGGTCTCATTTCATACCTCTAATTTTTCATGTACTTTTCCCACACACTTCACACTAGAAAAGGCTTTGGTATGCAAATTTTGGATGGCTTGGGAATTCTCTCAAACTAACCCCCCCCCCAGTGTGTAAACTATCAGTTTGCTAAAGTAAGTGGCATTAAAAACAAATGCGTTGTTCATGTACCATTTATTAATCATGTGTGACACTCCAAAGTCATGTTGTCTACAATACGGTCAGATTGGCAGTGACCGTGGGGACTTTTCACCTTCCTCTGCAGTGTGTGGGGGCGGGTCTCTTACCAGGATTATCTGGATATCTCTCACTTAACCATTTCCATGCCACTGTAGGAGCCTTGGGCATTGGTGCACCTCAGCCCCTCCCATTCTCTGCCTGTGGCACACAATAATCTAGTTTCCCATGGGCTGTAATACTTTGGTCTAACTGCAGTTGTTGGGCTTAGTCAGTGGCAGATTAGCCACTGGGCCAACAAGGCCAACTGGGGTATCCTCACACCTCAACCCACTCTTCCCCCCGCCCGCCCACCTGGTGGTCCTGCTGGGGAGCGGGGTTGGGGCACGGGGACTTGCCCCACTCTGCCCATCCACCTGACGCTCTTGCCAGGGAGTGGGGAAAGCCCCCACGCCCTGCTTCCGCTCCCCAGCAGGCCCCCACAAACCCCTAATCCACCTCTAGGCTTAGTATGTGGGTGCTGGGTGGTGTTTGTGGCTTGTGATATACAGGAATTCAGACAATGATCTGATGGTTCCTTCTGGCCTTAAACTCTATGACTCTATCTTTTCTTGGAGTTAAACAGCCAACTTCTTTAGACCAGCAAAGATCCTGTACAAGGACTAAGTTGTCACTGCATGCACCCCCCTCACCTCACTTCATGTCTTTGACAGTGAAACTACACTAGTTCCCCTTTATGAAGGGGACCCAAGAGAGAGGGTACCTGTTCTGCACCACAGTGGAGTGAAGTATAAGTCAGGAATCACTCAATGACCTTTCACTCCTGTCACTTCAACACTACATTCTACTCGCTGTGGAGTTTTACTCCACTATAATTGTTAGGGCTTCACTTTGTTTCTCCCCTTTGTATGTAGCAGTTATTTACCAGAGAGGTGTAGAGTGAGTTTAACCTCTCCCTCTACTCTCACTGAGCAGTGGAAGAAAAATGAGGAGAAATCTCTAGTTCCCAACCTTGATGCTGCTACTCCTCACTGAGAATGAGGCCAGGCCCCCTTTCATGCCAGCTTCCAAATGAATGTGTTAAGAAAAGTCCTGCCATTACTTCTGAGTGGACAATGAGGGTCTCTTGCCAGGTAATCCTTCTTCAGCTATTACAAAACTCCATGTGTAGTGAGCTTTCTTTGTAGGGAAAAAATCCTTTAGTTATAGAAATCCAACTCCACTAGTTTATTTTCAGTAAGTTAAACTGGAACAGGGGGAAGGATTCCATATGCCCTTCACAAAAGGGCCCTTTGATTTAAAAAGCATAGGAAGGTGATTTTGTAAGTACAGTAGATTGAAATGGGGCATGAGGCATAATCTCCAGGCACCAGCTGATTGGATGATTTCAGAGAAAATAAGCAACAGGATAAGAGAACTTATGAGGAACAATTAATAAAACTAATGGCTTTATGCTCCCTTCTTACATGTTACAAGGTGAAGGAGATGGGCTGAAATGTTACAAAAAGTTGGCTGTTTGGAGGGTATGTGTCATTATATTGTAGTCTCTCTCTATATGGTTATATCTCTACCATGAAGCTGCCCGCACCCCATTGCCTGGATTGGGGATCCACAATGTTGGAGATCCACAACACATGGCTAGAAAGGCTGCAAAATAAATGACTCAAATTCAAACCTTAAAGACAGGTGTGGAAATAACGTTTGTGTTTTTGTGTATTTATATATAAATGGGTAGTGGTCAACAATGTAACCAATGGTCCCTGTCTATGCTGTATTCTGATAATTCAAAGATCAAAAGAACGTCCTAGCATTTAAATGAAGTGTAAACATGGGATATCTCTGTATTCATCTGTCTTTGAAATGTATAGCAAATCATCTGGGAATGGTGGAGGGATGAGCGATTGAGCGATTGTCGTATGTTAATTCATATAGCTAAGTACTGGTGATAGACTGCTGTATGTTAATCTGTGTGAATAAATAGCAACGATGCTTAGGAAATAAGGGCCTATTGTTGCCTGAAGGGCTCCAACATGTCAAAGGAGACCTGAAATTGTACAAAAGATCTTTAGGACCTGATCCTTTTTTTATCTCAGATCTACTTAAGCTTCACCATGGCAAGTTTGAGTTGCAAGATGAGATCCCAGTTAAGCTCGTATACCCGGGATATTGTATTGGACGATGAACTATAACCTATGAACTAAATTCTAAAAGAACTCTTTGCAGCTACAAAGCTCACCATCTCTGCTATGAATCTGAACCTCAAGAATTGCACTCATGTCTGTATGTATATTAATCTTTTAACCATACTCTCTCCCTTTTCTTTTTTAATAAATTTTAGTTTAGTTGATAAGAATTGGCTATATGCGTGTATTTGGGGACGATCTGGAATATTCAATAATCTGGGAGGTAATGTGTCTGATCTTTTGGGATTGGTAGAACTTTTTCTTTTATATGATGAAATAAGATTTTCAGAAATCTTCATCATATTTGACTTGGATACCTGCATGGAGGTCTGAGGCTGGGTTGCTTTAAGGGAATCGTGTTGTTTGGACTTCTGAATAACCAGCAAAGTATAATAGAAGCTGTTTAGTGATAGCTTGGTAAATCTAAATATTGAATTATCCACCAGCTTTGGGGTTTGACTGTCCCATTCTTTGCAGTTCACCCTAATTGGGCAACCTCAGCTGACCCCCGTTGGGACCCCGGTCACAGAGAATGAAGGGTGGGACATCCTCTCTCCTCTCTAACCCCTGGGGAAATCTGTTCAGAAGTTAATATAGCCTCAGGCAACCCCCCCTTCCTTGACAGAAGAAAAATTCAAAGTAAACTCAGCAAAGATCCTTAGAATTTCCCAGTCCCCACAGACTTTTCCTGCAAGAAGCCATGACGTGAGCCTATGGTTCTTTGAAGTTGGTATACTTACCATGTCCTGGCACTAAGACTGACAGATGGATAAAGCCACAAACCAATTGATCAAGAGAGATAATTAGGTGTAAAAACTCTAGGAACCTGATTCTAATCTCACTTACACTGGCTTGACCTCAGTATAACTCCAATAACTCGAACAGCCTAATTCGTTATTTACTCTGGTGTAAGTGAAATTAGAATTAGGTTTGCAGCTCTGGGCAGACGTCAATATAGGCCTGGACTGCATAACTCTGAAGGGAATGGAATAACAAATTTGTTTAATATTTTATCTGAAGCCTGGGGAGCTGAAAGATAAATCATTTATTCTAAAGTCAGGCAAACTGTGTACTTTCAAAGGCTGTTGGTAACAGCCAGTCAGAGAGCAGGATGCACCTGCTAGGATCAGCAAATTGTTTTGGTTTCCCAGCATTTTCAGCCTGAGATGAATGTGGTGCTGGCTAATAGAATTTCTAATTCAAAATGGCCTAGGGAAAGCAGACATTGCAAGGGTGGGAAACAAATTTGCAGTTTATAAACATATTTGCTCTTAAAATTAGATACTTTTTGCATGGGGCTGCACAATAAAATGTGTTCATTTATCAGCACAGACCAGTGCTGCGAACAACCTGTTTGTCAATACTTGCATGTAAAATAACCAGTACTCCAAGGAAAATGGGACCACAACAGCTAGTTTTAGGCACATGATTTAAACATTACAAGATTTATGCAAAACAGAACATGAACAGAAATGTTTGAAGGACTGCTATAATGCCATTGAAATTTAACATCTATCTGCAGTATTATAAGGCCAAAGACTCATTTTGCTGGTATATAAGAATCAGAAAGCAAAACCAGCATGAAATAGACCAGTGAAGCTTCATTGTCTAATGTGATTAAAATGCAAAAAACCCAAACAAACAGCACAAATATACATATCTAATGAGTATTGTATAGAATGTATATGCTGGATGCAATGAAAGGTGGATTCTTTCTCACCTGAACTGATAATGTAAGGATGCTAGAGAGAAAGACAGACATATAAATATGTACTCCTGACCACCACAGGGCACATCCATTAATATTTCTCCACACCTTACTCATGATTTTAAAGCCAATGATAAATCCCTTCCTTTTTCTTTCTGATTTTGCATCCCTCATTGTAGTCACCTTTGTAGAATTCATCCAGGGTAGATTTTTCCATTTAGTTTTAAATGCTCAACTGCTTTTCCTTGCAGTCAGTCCACACCTCACCTGAATCTAAATGCCAGGGGTCAGTGGCTGCAGACATTGGTGGGATGGTCAACGGAGATGCTCCGCAGTTGGATTCCACTAGCTCCCCTTGAACGTGGACGTGAGAGGAGGTGTTGGTAGGTCTCAGGGCTGCCTTGAGTGGGGAAATCTGGTTGAACTGCACTCTAGATAGGCAGCCAGTGAATCCTGGTGTATTGTATTGATAGATATCTTGGTCAATCTTCCCAGTTTCTAAGAAAGAGAGAGAACAGACTTGTCAATGCAACTGACCGGGATGGAAACAGTGCAGCTCAACAGGTGTGATTTTAAACACCCACTCTCAGGAAAGCCCCCACATTTCAGACCTTGCCAGGTTTTTCTACACTGCAGTACTGATTAAAGTGGGAATCTTCAGGCTTTGACGTCACCTGGTGACACAACTGTTCTAACATTAAAATGAGAAAGGCGAGTCAGAGAGATCAACACAAGGTGCAAAAAACTCTTCTCCAAATAAGAAACAAAAACAAAGGAGTAGCTCTGAGGACCCTTCCAGTCAGTTTCTCTTTTCACTCATGTGAAACTGCTGCTGTGACTGTTTCCTTTCGTTTATTCTGGCTGTCTCTCTTCAGCTCCCCCTTTGACAGCCCTCCACAGACAGCATGTTACACATTTGTATTTACCATTAATTGTCATTGTTTTCTGTGCTTCTCTCCCCATTTACTTTTAGAAAGATTAAGAGCTCTAAGGTGGGAAATATCCTCTCTAGTTCCTCCCTGTTGTTAGAAATTCTGAAGAAGCTGCATGTATGCATCTGCCAGGAGACAGCAAATTCTCCATACTGTTGTTAAAGACTCAAAGTAAGCTATATGTTCTCACACACTCACTCTTGTACCAGAGTTTACATCCACCAAAGGCATTTTGGAAGTCAGACATACTACATCTTGCTGCTGTGCATTAAATATTCAATATGTTAAGATGAATTTGTGCACAGATTGTGGCGCTCCATTAGGTCCTCTTGACCCTCCTACTTCCAAAAGATTTGGTAAAAAACCCTAAAACAATACCTACAAAACATTTAGCATAAGCCCTTCATTTCTGCCAGAACATGTTATTTAGGTAAAAGTGACTTTTCACAGTACATAAGCGCTGTAGTAACAATATTGGTGTTCTGTATCAGTAGTCTGCATTAGAGAGTAGATTAACATTACAAGCCATTATTACAACTCCAAACATTCCATTTTCATTGCAGAGAAGAATTCAACTTTATTTTCTTTTTGACCATGCAGAGTAAATAAAAATGCAACATGACAGAATGATGTTTGTGCTGCATTAAAACGGTTTAATCTGGAAGAGTATGTGCATTTCATATGTGCATTTCAGCTTCAATTTCTTTTTTCCGGGGTCTCATTGCCTAGGTCAGCAGTGACTAGGGTTGAAATTCTGGCCTGAGTGAAGTCAGTGGCTAAACACCCATTGACTTCAGTGGTGTAGGATTTTATTTGTAGGGATGCAGAAAAGGAAACACCTCAGGCTGCTCAACAGCAACCATTTCAGACAATTAAAGAACAGTGTTAACATGCTCAATAAAGGAGCCGGTTAGAGATAGCATAAGATGGTGTATATATGTAAAGCAGACAAGAAAAATAAAATACAACAACAACAAAAATAGGGCTCATATTCAGTTCTCCCAGCTGTGTGAAACATTTGCAACAAAACCCAAACCATATGAAACACCTGGGTCTGAGCTTTGCTACTCACTCCAATTTTAGAACAGCACATCAAGGCTCTGATCCCCGACTGGACCCTGTAGGTGCTACTGTAATACACACAATAAATATTAATGCTACCTCTAATATTCATAATGATGTTGCATCAAAATGGGTGTGATTTACAGTTTCTTCTAGTTTCAGTGTTATATCTAGGGAGAATGTGGCATTTTCAGTCTGAGATTCTGAGTGCAGATGGAAAGGGGTTGGAATGACTGAAGGGAGAATATGGATCAAAACTGAACAGCCTGGTGAGCCAACTATATTTTGCACAGACCTAGGCCTTGGCTACACTGGCGCTTTACAGCGCTGCAACTTTCTCGCTCAGGGGTGTGAAAAAAACTCCCCCCTGAGCGCTGCAAGATACAGTGCTGTAAAGCGCCAGTGTAAACAGTGCTGCAGCGCTGGGAGCGTGGCTCCCAGCGCTGCAAGCTAAACCCCATGAGGAGGTTTGAAGTTTCAAGTGTAGCCATACCCCTAGTTTATACCTGTGTCTCTTTGACTTGGAATGATAAATAACAACAACAACGAGCATTGTATATTTATATTGGTGTAGCCCTTAAAGGCCCAACAGCATTGGGATGCAAACACAAAGGCAGATAGAATACTTGTCCTGAAGAATTTATAATCCAAGAAGTGTGGGCACAGAGATATGACGGCATATTCACATTAGAGTCTTATATCCATTGGTACATGAACTGATTGGCCTTATCCTTCCCATTTTATCTTTTCCAACCCACCTGAGAGGTCCCTTCTTTCTCTGCCAATTCAAATCTAGCCTTCATTGGCAATACAGCTATTTTTCATGAGCAGTCACTGTACAGTGACTGTCATCTGTCACAAAATGGACATATGCTTAGAAGCAGGTTAAGGACGAGATTAAGTCAATTACAATAATTATATTAGTGACTGGCTCTTCCAGCCAACCCTCCTAGAAGCAAAATGCAAATGCAAGACCCCACTGAACCATTTGCAGTACCAGCATTATGTTTTCCAGTAATTTTGTTTTAAATAAGAAATACATATTTTGTATGTAGCACCTAGAAGCTATCCCAAAGACAATGTTACTGAATTTATTACCTGTAAGCCCTATCACTCTTTCAAATAAATAGACAAGATTCATACCTTCCCTGAATATTAAACTGTCCCTCACTATAATACAATACTTCTTGAAATAGAACAGTTTACAGAATACATGTAATTTATTATTGGAAATCCTTGTTTCTTTAGGAAAAGGAATCAAGTTATATTGCAACCACTCCTCTACTTAAATTATTAAGCTATTCATTAGATAATGGTTAAAGAAATGCATCTTGTTCATATTTAGATGGCTCCTGGAGAACTTAATCTAGTAACACCAATAACATAATCTCACTTAAAATCTTAAGTGAAATAATGCTGCTAAAAAGCTACTAAAATGATAAAGCAAATACATTTGGGCTGCATTAGCAGAGTCAGTGACAGATACTGACTCCAGTGAGCACTTAAAAATAATAAAACACTTTTCCAAAGAACTGCATTTTTGCTAAAAAAAAATAAATCCACAAATAACACAATGGTGCAAGATGTCTTATAAATTTGTAATTGTCTCACATCACACCCACATTATAACAAGAGGGATCAAATGAGCCTTTTTGTCCTATAACTATGCACAAGTTTTTCCTTTGCATGTCCTACTGTGCTCTCTGTACTGATGTTCTCTGATGTTAGGCTATTGTACTTTGTCTTCCATTTCTATTAGAGTCTGTTATATAAATACGTTCCTTTAAGAGTGTGACCATTATAAAATGAACCACGTTATCACTGCCATGATTAGATCCATTTCTCCCCCAGAACAAGAGAGAAAAACTAGGACACAGATTTGCATTATTTTTTAAAAAGAAAAGAAATGCACAAGGCAACTGTATTCCCTTTTAAAAAAAATTTCAGCTGTTAAACTAATACAAAGTCATACCAATTAATGTTACTAATTTTATCACTTTAGGGCCTGATTCTGCAGCCCTTACTCACATTGGGAAGCACCTTACTATACAAGAAATCAGTTATTCCAAGGGGATTGCTTATGGAAAGAGGTACAGGTACTAATAGCGTGAGTTAAATTTGACAATCAGGATCTACATATCCCCGTGTGCCCGATCCTGCAGTCCATACCCTGTGAAACAAATGGGAGTTTGGGCCTATCTTTGTATTAAGGGTGGAATTTTCAGAGGTCCCTACGTGATTTAGGTACAAAAGTCAATGGGAATTCAATGAGACTTTTGTGCCTAAGTCACTTAGGGAGCTGCTAAAAAATCACATCCTAAAAGCATTTTTTTGCTTCTTCTGGCTAAGACTATTTATTTATTTAAGGCTATTTTCCTGTCATGTTTCCCTTCAGATCCCTGAAGCAAGATGCCAGCATGAACCTTTTCACCTAGAAATCTGCAGATCTGGGATTGAGACTACAGTTGCACAGTAGGTGGCCCAAACTGTAGCAAGATGCATGAATTCATTACAGTGCACAAACCTATCATACTCAACCATTCACAAGAAATCTACATGGCTAGCTCCCTAGATTAAGGAATCAAAATGAAAAACAATTTAAAATCCCATAGATGGAGAGCCTTGGGGGCTTCATTACACTTAGCAATTTTTGCACAGAGTGTCTCTCCTGTAATTAAAATGAACAAAAATTAGTAAGGTTTCTTTTTTCTAAAAAAAAAAAAAAAAAATCAGCAAAATAGTGGAATTTAACCTTCAGTAATTGCTTTGGTTTTTACAATAATACTTGTGTGCAGCCATCATAGAAACATGACAAGAGTGAAAATGATGCTGTTTCTATACTGACCAAGAGTTCTGCTGTAAATTCAGACGCTCTTCCCATCTAGGTGAATGAGGGATGAGTTTGCTTAATCTGTCTGGGCATTACAATGAGAGAAAACATCTTTAGCAAAAGTATTTTTGAAATAAGTTTTGCACTCTTTATTGTAGAGACCTTTCAATGAGAGATAAGGAAGGCTTGAAACAACCAGAATGGGTAAAAAATAAAAACAAAAAAGTCCTGAGTTCATCTAGTTTTTGCTATGTCATCAGATCATCTGCTGCAATTCAAATGTCAGAATTCCTTTTGGAGGATTAACAATTTAGATAGAAAAGCCACTGTAAGGCAGTCATTTGGAAAGATTTCAGAATGATTCCACTAATTAAAATAAAATATTAAGATATACCCTCTGAGTGTGAGGTTAATTCCTTCTATACATTCCACTACAGTGAGCAACAAACATGTTTTTCTAAAAAGAAGTTAGGCCATAAATTTAGGATATCCAACCTTGTAATTGCACAAAACTGAACACTCTTGCCCTGTCCCCTGCCCTGAGGCCCCACCCTCTCATTCACTCCAGCCGCCCTCCCTCCGTCAATTCGCTCTCCCTGACTCTCACTCACTTTCACTGTGCTGGGGGAGCGGGTTGGCATGTGGGAGGGGGTGAGGGCTCTGGCTGGGGGTGAGGGCTGGGTGGGACCAGAAATGAGGGGTTCAGGGTGTGGGAAGGGGCATTGGGCTGGGGCAGGGGGTTGGGGTACAGGAGGGGGTGAGGGCTTCAGCTGGGGTGTGGGCTCTGAGGTGGGGCTGGGGATGAGGGGGTTGGGGCGCAGGAGGGGGCTCAGGGCTGGGGTAGGGGGTTAGGGTGTGGAAAGGGGTGCAGGAGGCAGGCTCTGGGAGGAAGTTAGGGTCTGGGAGAGGGTTCCGACCTGGGGCACGGGGGTCAGGGTACGGACTCCGGCTGAACAGCACTTACCGCAGGTGGCTTCTGGTTGACGGCACAGCAGGGCTTAAGGCAGGCTTCCAGGCAGCTCTGCGGGATGCTCACTGCCTGCGCCTGCAGGCGCTGCCCCCATAGCTCCCACTGGCTGCAGTTCTTGGCCAATGGGAGCTGTAGAGCTGGCGCTGGGGCAGCATGCGGAGCTTCCCTGATCGCCCCTGTGCCTTGGAGCTGGACATGTTGGCCGCTTCTGGGAGCAGCGCACTTTTAGCAGCCCGGTCAGCAGTGCTGACTGGAGTTGCTAGGGTCCCTTTTCGACCGGGCATTCTGGTTGAAAACCGGACACTTGGCAACCCTAACTTGTGAGAGCAAAGGCTTGTCTACACCAGCCTAGATCTTAGTCTGCACCAACTGGCCTGTGTGGATCTTGCTGGAGTGCATTAAAAATTTCCCCCAGTGAGCATTAATGTAGCCCTTTTCAAACGGGAAAATTTTTAAAGTGCACCAGCAGGGTCCACACGAGACAGTTCCTGTGCCATACCCTGACATGCATTAGAATTCACACCCCAGCTGGGGCAGACTAAGGCATCTTATAGACAAGCCCTGAGTTGGAATTCACTAGCCTATCATAAGACTAAAAAACAACACACAGTATAGGATAAAGAAATTGTGTCTGGGGATCACAAACGCACTAACAGACAGCACCATCATAACAGTGGCTGCTATCAAGCTATATAGATGGCAAGCTCTCTGGGGCAGGGACTGTCTATTTTGTGCTGTGTTTGTACAGTGCCTAACACAATGGGATCTTGGCCCACGACTGAGACTCCTAGACCTACCGCAATATAAATAAAATAATAGAAATAACTGTTGGATTCAGGTTACTGTCAGTGCACATTTGTCAGAACACCAGGTGAAAGCAGATGCACTGACATTAGTATATGTCACCTGCCTGCAGTAACTAAGTGACTCACACTTTAACTCCCTTAATTTTCACATTTATTTGCAGTACACCTTAACCCCGATATAACACCACCTGATACAATATGAATTCAGATATAACGTGGTAAAGCAGCGCTCCGGGGGGGCGAGGCTGCGAGGTCCGGCAGATCAAATCAAGTTTGATATAACACAGTTTCACCTATAACGTGGTAAGATTTTTTGGCTCCCAAGAACAGCGTTATATCGAGGTAGAGGTGTATTTAAACTTCATAGGTGTTTGTAACGTCAGTGGTAGAAACCACAGAAAAACAACAAGTTTGGCTTGTACAGGTCTCTGTGAGGCTAAGTCATATCTTTTTAATAGCAATACTTCCTTCGTGTATGGAACTGTCCATTCAAGGATCCTCAAACAGTTTGTAAATATTTATGAACTAAGCTTCAGTGCCACAGAGCAATATGTATTTATCCTATTCTACAGATGGGGAAAATAAGGCACAGAGATTAAGACCAACAATTCATAAATGGCCACTCATTTGGGTGCCTCAGTTTTTGAGTGCCCAACCTGAGCCCCTATAAACATCATACAGCTCCCACTGAAACAAATATATGGCAGGTGCTCAAGCATTTTTGGAAAAAATCAGATGTAAGGTGTCTCAAGTCAGAGCCCAAAATCTGTTGTCTCTCTTGAACGTTTGGCTCCTTCTGACTTGCCCAACATCACATAGGGGTCTGTAGCACAGCTAGGAATAGACCCTAGCTCCAAGACTTGTACCTTAGTCACAAGACTATCCTTTTGGCTTATTAGCCACTATGACTATTTTCTATACACAAAAAGCATAGGGCTATTACTGTGAAATGCAATACCTGCTCTGATCTTCTGCACAGCAAACCAAGTTGCACTCCCCCGA
This sequence comes from Chelonoidis abingdonii, assembly GCF_003597395.2. Taxonomy (NCBI): domain Eukaryota; kingdom Metazoa; phylum Chordata; order Testudines; family Testudinidae; genus Chelonoidis; species Chelonoidis abingdonii. The sequence continues at coordinate 104,322,151 of NC_133770.1, read as the reverse complement.
GTACAATCTGCTAAAGAGGATCAGGGTGGTTTCCACCAATTATGTTCCAGTAATAATGAAATAGGATAGAACTCTTGAAGTACATAGGACGTGGAGTCGTATAACAAATGAGTGCACAATAGGATGCATACCACTTACCTATCTTAGGGTTTTGTATTGGTGCCCAATATTATGTTATCTGAGCCAGGGGTCGGCAACCTTTCAGAAGTGGTGTGCCGAGTTTTCATTTATTCACTCTGATTTAAGTTTTCACATGCCAGTAATACATTTTAACTTTTTTAGAAGGTCTCTTTCTGTAAGTCTATAATATATAACTAAACTATTGTTGTATGTAAAGTAAACAAGGTTTCAAAATGTTTAAGAAGCTTCATTTAAAATTTATTAAAATGCAGAGTCCCCCGGACCGGTGGCCAGGACCCAGGCAGTGTGAGTACCACTGAAATTCAGCTTGCGTGCCACCTTCGGCACCCGGGCCAGAGGTTGCCTACCCCTGATCTGAGCAGTTCTAAGGTCAAATATATAGGCAAAGAAAGATCCTTAGTAGACTTGATGGAGTCTTTTGTACTTTTTTCTTCGGGAATAGGAAACTCTGCTTGGGGTAGTTTTTTAGGGTAAGAGAGGAGAGGAACAAGTGGTTGTTGTAAATAATCATTCTGGTTACAGTGGAAACATTTTTTATCATGGAAGTAGGTCTTAAAACATGACCATAAGTTTATTGAAATGTCTTATAACATGTATTCATTTAACTTCATGAATGCTATCTCCTACAAAAAGAAAACAAGAGGGCATTCAAGCTTTGTTTTAACTGTGCTAAAGAATAATCCAGTTGCTTGATTAGAGCATGATGGTTTATATTTAAATAGGCAAAAACAAACTTGGATGTAGAAAAGTGGTAGTTTAGTTACTCTGGAAATATGACAGCCATACAAATAGCGAGTAAAGTTTGGTTTGCCACAGAATGATATTTCCAGGTCTGAAGTGCCTGATTACTATTTTATTTCATTTAACATTAAGCATCCAGTGATTGGATAGACAAAAGGTATACTAAATTGAACCTAAATTATCTCTATATAATATTGCAACAGACTATATGGGTGAATTGTCTGATTCAATTAAATGAACTACTAATTGCTTCCAGGTCAACCTTAATAATAAATTTTCTCCAAAGAGAGTACCAAGCATTCTCTTATCTCTTCAACTCAGAAAGATATCCTATTACAATAATAACAATAATATTCTCACAAATGAGCCCTGTAAGCATTCTTGTACCGTGTACATGTTATGGTATCATGGACAACATTACAACAAAAGGCAGTTTGAACTCCATTGAAAGGAAGCTACTGATTTTAAGAAGTCACAGTCTGGTGAGCGCTTTGGAGCACTTTCTGGTTTCCAGGATGTGACATCTACCCTAAATGGAATAGCTCAGAATGGCATAGGCCCCTGCCACACTGAGGTGCTTAGATACCCTGAAGATGGGTATGGCACAAAACCATAAAAGGATGCGATCACATACAGTGGGCAGTTAGAGGAAGATCTGACCTAGTATGGCAAATCCTTTCACCGGAGCATCAAGTACCATACAGCCAAAATGAATGCTTTGGAGAGAGGCAAGAATCCCTAATCATAGAAATGTAGGGCAGGAAGGGACTTCAAGAAGTCATTTAGACCATCCCCCCCAGTGTGAGAGAGGACCAAGTATACCTGGATCATAATTTGATCTTAAAAGCTTCAATTACTGGGATTCTATAACCTGTCTTGGTAACCCTATTCCAGTACTCAACTATCCTTATAGTTAGGAAGTTTTTACAATTAGAAAGTTCTTTATTTAATTTCATCTTGTTCATTTCAGACAAATTCTACCAATTTATAATGCACCTAGCCAACTGCATTAACTCCAGACAAAGAAGGAAATAATTCTTCCTGGCACCAGCATCTAGAGCATGAGATCAGTGGATTTTGTTTTTGGAAAATAGCAAGCATCATTAAAGATGGGACAAAGCAATGAGTGTCGAACACCATTAGGCCAGGTTACAAAGTGGCCATTTATACCACCTAAATGAGCGAAATTTTGTTGAAGGCAATGGAGCTATAGTGAATTACAGCAGTTAAGGTTCTGGCCAGGTATGTCTGGAAGACCTCTCCTCTCAGGAAGTAACAATTCCACTACCACAGAGTGGATGATTTTGTTTCTGAATTAAAATTCAGTAAGCAGTACCAACTTAGCTTGAAATGATGAGAAGCTTTTTTTGTCATTACTTTAAATACAAGCCAATCTGTGTTTGTTATAGGAATACAGAAATCTGTGCAATCCTGAAAATTTAATCCAGCAAACAAAAATTCTGACTGATTCTCTGATATTTAAGGTAGCTTTGAAATGAAGGAATTAACCCTTTAAAGGCTGGCATATTGCTCATAGTCAACATAATTTACGGCACTGCTGCAAAATTCAGTGGAATTTGAGGATGTCAAATGTACAGTATAACCATAATTTTTCAGAATGCCTAATAGATGACAAATAGAACCTTCAGACAAATGGAGTTTCAGTAAAATGCATAGCACTTAGTGCTGTTAGAAGTGACTAATGCACAAGTACAGTTATGACAGATGCATTCTATTCCTGCACAGAACAAGGAACGAATGGGTCTCAGATTTCTTGTATTAAAATTCTTTACAATTTTGGCATCCTTTTGCCATGACGGGACTAGACAACTATGTAAATTTATGCTAGGTTGCATTATAACCACTTGTTGCAAGCCATTAGATAGAAAAATGAAAGAGCCATTTCGCTAGTGTTGCGGGGATGCTCTATAGCTGTGTATCTGTAAAAAAAAAATTAATTAATAAAGTACCAGTAGATGGCACTCACCAATATATAGCATAGTTCTTGGGTTTTGTAGAACCAATAAAACGTGCTGTGCACTGCAAATGGCTTGCTCTGGCTCCTCTTTACATCAGCTTTTAAGAACACTAAGTTGGTAGATATGTGTGGGCTGAGAAAGCTAATGAGCAGCAGCTGCCTTTTAAATCTTCACAAATTATGCACAGCATGGAACTAACTAGAGCAATTGCAACTCTCACAGTGCAGTAAGAAAAGACTATGTAAATCTTATTAACATGAGCTAGGAATAGAAATATCACAGTCCTGGATATATTTCACATGTAAACACAGACCTCAGAGCTGGACACTCCTCATTAGTTCACCTCACTCTGTTACCTGTATATGAATATATTTTTATATTTAAGGACAAGTTTTCAAATAACCTAGGAGTCTAGGACCCTTTATTAGGTCCCAAGCAATTCAGAGGGTTTCATGTACAGTCTGGTGACTGAGATTCAACAAGTCATATAAATATCTAAATTATCAGGTCCTCAAAAATGATCGTTTTCAAGATCAGCTCTCCTACCAGAGCAAAATCCACTAAATCCTACATGGAGTGCCCCACTAGAGGCACTGCGTCAATATGGGATGGCTCAAAGCCAAATGTTACAAGAATGAATGAAAACTAGCAGCATCCAACTCCTTTATCATTGCAGAAAAAATACATATAAAAGCTAGGGTGACCAGACAGCAAGTGTGAAAAATCGGGACAGGGGGTGGGAGGTAATCGGAGCCTATCTAAGAAAAAGACCCAAAAATCGGGACTGTCCCTATAAAATCGGGACATCTGGTCACCCTATATAAAAGCAGCAATGGAGCAGCATCCTAACGTTGGAAGCTTCTCCAAAGCTGTGGAAGCCCCTTCCCCTCACAGCAGTGCCTCCCCTCAGCAGGGAATGATTACCTCCATCTGGGGCGTACCTGTGGTGAGATAAAATTGGAGAGGGCTGATGCCTTGCTACTTAACACCTGATCTGACTCGTGACATCCAGCAGGCCTGCTCTTTCCTCAGACATAGTCCTGGGGACTAGACCCCTTCTCTTTTTCCTTCCTCCACACTTCCAACTTCTCCAATGATGCCCCCTCCACTCTCCTGCCTTGAGTGTGTGCCTCCTTCCTCATTTTCTTCACCTGGCACCTTCTCCCACCCCACACTGGGAGCTCCCTTTCTCTTCTCCCAGCTGGTGCTTCCTCCTTCCCAACTATGAGATCCTCACTTTCTCCCCTAGCCTATACCTGCTCCCCACTTCTTCTTCTCCCACCTGTTCCTCTCTGAACTTGAGGGAGCTTTGTGGGTGGCAATCTCAAGGCCTCTGGAAACTGGCAAAGGGAGGAGGAGGACACAATAAAAGAAGAGATACAGCTTAGCAGCAGTTTGAGCTCTGACCTCTGGTGGCCAGAGCCGGGAATGGCAAGGAAAAGCTGCTGTTTTCTCTCCAGCACCACTTGTTTGCAACAGAGAGCAGCCCTTGGATAGCACAAAAAGCCTGAGTATTTCAAAAGTTTGGCTATTTCACCTACCACTTTCCTTAGGAGATTACTTTAATATCCAGAGAATACAAGAGCCTACCTGACTTAATGGACTTGTGCTTCTAAATGATAAGTTCTTTTGATAATCTTTCTCACCCCATCATTTGTAGACCCCCGATATATAGTCTAAATATTCCCTTGCTTAATGTAATTATGTTAGTCTATGTAGATCTTCCCTACATCCTTGTTGTACCCTCACTCTAATTAATGTTGGCACCCTTCAAATCCTTGCACTACCCTCCCATCATTTGGCTAAATTGTACATTCAGGGCTCATCTACATGGTGAGGTAATACAAGCTACCGGGTGTGATTTCTAAACTGCACTACTGTGTTACACATTAATTGGTCCAAGTAGACCTGTCTAGTGCATACTAGAAGTTCCCTGATATGCTTAAACAGATTTATATTCATATTGCCTTGCCTTCAGCACAGTATAGATTTTAAAAAAATTCTGCAAACAAATTACCACACATGCAGACAGGCAATTCTGCACTGGGGAGACAGCGAGAGAGAATCATACATGCACGATGTTTGTCACATTGCCAGTGAATACACTGAAAAAGTGCTCAGCTACCACAGTGATGAGGATGGTAAAAGAACCTATACAGAATAGATTGGAATAATCCATATTCACAGATAACACAGGGTTTTATTTCTGATTATGTGCATGTGTGTGTTTTTTATTATCAATGGACAGAGAAGGATCCATTTCCCATATGATCTTTCAATTATTTTTAAAAATTGCAAATATGTTCATAATTTTGCTACCAGTCTATCCAGGTTTCTCTCTCTATAGCACCCCTCAGTAAAACTGAATTAACAATGTAGGTCAGCAAAGACAGTATCCAATAAATTAATCCTGAACAACAGTAGTGTAGTGAATAATGATTATTGTAACTTCTTGTTTTTTTAATATGGATGATGGACTCTTAACATGTTAGTCTGACATCTACCTCTGCCTTGTACTTAACAGCCAAAGCCTTCTCAGACAATTTACAACTGAACTGACAAGCTTAAGACAACATTTAAATTTTTTTCCAACGAGTTATAGAAAAGATCATTTGTTCTCAGGCATCAAAGTAATGACATTAACATGGCAGGCCAAGCACACTGGCTGCAGCAAAATATGTAACATTCCCAATGTCTGCCAGTCAAGAAGTGGTCATGTACTGATGAAGACTATTAATGCAAGGTAAGCGAGGGTCTCAGTAGCAGTAGTAATGGCTGTATGAATGTCTGCAATTCAAAGACCATTTCCGGATGAAATTCTTTTGTTGCATCCAGTACAAACTGGTACTCACAGAACAGAGGAAAAATCCAGAACATTAAAGAATCACATACAGGACTGCAGGCTGTGGCCAACACTTTTGGGATCCCAAAAGGAAGAACAAGCAATTGGTGGAAGAAATTGCTTTAAGTTCACTGAATAATTGAGATGGCAACTCACTGATCTGAAACATACAGGTACCAATAGATAATATTGAACCTTATTACAGAGATAATTAAGACAAGCGCGGAACTATTTCTTGTCAGTCAGTCAAGGACACCAAGAAGAATGCGACAAAATGAAGAAATCTGAGGCCTAAATTTGTTTTCAAATTCTTAGTAATAAAGAGTTCATGAGAATGACAAAACACACATTCTTTTCACTTCTTTTTCTTGTAAGAGATATAGCATCGTGAATGATGTTTTAGTTCACAGTGTGTCAAGGCTTTCCACTTAATGCTTGGATTTCCACCAACAACAACCGCTCCACCCCAACAGTCCCCCCAGCAGATTTATGATGGTTACATTTTTAAAAAAAATGTTTATTTACTAAGTAAAACCATCTTTCTAGGAAAAACTGAAGTTCCATATGCATGAGAAAGTAGTATGATCCCTGGGATTAGAAGCAGAGCTGGGAGACTGAAGGAGACCTAGCCTCGCTTTCCACTCTGCTATCAACTTGCTATGTAATCCTGGGCAAGGCACTTCAGATCTCTGCCTAACTTTTTAGAGATGACAACATTTGATCCTCTTGTCTAAAATGCTTTGAAGTCTACAGATGAAAAAAATGCTTTTAAACGTGTGAATGTTATGTTTTAATTTAAAAAACGAAGCGAACATACTTCCTTTGTTTTAAATTGTCTTTATCTCACATACTTCCCATGATGTTGGAAACGGTCTAAAGTAGTTATGTTGGTGGAAGTGTGCCATATGCATCAAATCGATAGAAAACTTCCCCAAAAACAACCTAAACCTAGCAAAAGCAAGGCAACTCAAGCTCTCACAGAGATCACATTTCTTTTTAATGCCAAAGGACCATGCACAAACATACATGGTATTCTATGTGAGGCCCAGGTTTTACTGGGTTCAAAACAAATGGTGAAGGATGAAGTGAAAGCTTTAATTTTGGCAAAATGCCAGATTAAAGTCAATTCCTTAACATTTGCTTTCCTGGTGGCAGAACCTCAGCTCAAGTAAATCGTCATCCTTACACTGAGTTCAACGGAGATATGACAATTTACACAAGATGAGGATCTGCTTCTAGAAGTGCTCTTTGGAGCAGAGATACTTCTATGCCCATGGATCCTTTACAGACAAGTTTATAGCACTGTATAAATATATAATATTGCAATATTTTTATAACTTGTGTAATCATCTTGTTTTTTCCCTAGAAGCCCAATTCACTGAAGTCAGTGACAAAAAATGATTGATTAAAATACTAACATTATCAGACTCCAGATATGTTGGGACCTGGATGAAAAGAAAGTTGCTAAACTCAAGTGCTATCTTGAACTTGTGTCTCCTGCATGGATGCACAGAGTGTTGTACTAATGCCATTCAGTCAGACTCTCCTTATCACTTCTCTCTTTACGGCAGGGGTGGGCAACCTGCGGCATGTTTGCCAAAGGCGGCACGCAAGCTGATTTTTACTGGCACGTTGCTGCCAGCCGGGGTCCCGGCCGACAGCCTCGCTCAGCCGGGACCCCTGGCCGGCAGCAGGCTGAGCGGGGCCAGCGGCCAGGACCCCACTGACAGGAACCACAGACTGATGGTGGGCTGAGCAGGGCTGGCGGCCGAAACTCCAGACTGCCAGGGGGCTGTGAGAGGCTGGTGGACAGAACCCCAGACCAGCAGCGGGGAATCCGATTACCCTGATGGGCTTCATGCAGGTTGCCCACCACTGAGCTAGGTTGTTTTCAGTGGTGGCAGATGACAGAACAAGGAGCAATGGTCTCAAATTGCAGAGTGGGAGGTCTACATTGGATATTAGGAAAAACTATTTCACTAGGAGGGTGGTGAAGCACTGGAATGGGTTACTAGGGAAGTGGTGGAATCTCCATCCTTAGAGGTTTTTAAGGACTGGCTTGACAAAGTCCTGGCTGGGATGATTTAGTTGGGGTTGGTCCTGCTTTGAGCAGGGAGTTGGACTTGATGACCTCCTGAGGTCTCTTCCAACCCTACTCTTCTATGATTCTAACACACCACTTTAATCCTGAGAAGTCCACCAGCAAATATTTTTCTCCTTTCTCTGCAGGAAGATCGTGGAGAAGAGAGAGGGGAAATGAAAGAAAGATTTAAAATAATCAAATGGACAAAAACCAAACCAAAACAAGATACACAAGAAAGGGTGAAGTGAAATGCAAATCCAAATGACTGATTTAAAAAGATTCAATTTCTTTATTACTCGTGATTAACTGTTCTCAAAGAGGGTTTGACTGAAATAGGGGGAAAAAGTCCCAGAACTTTTTTCACAGAATTCAAGGTTAAATTACAGCAAAATCTGTGAGCTAAATCTAATTTAAAACTTATACTACTGATTTATACAATGTCTTTTGTGAATTTCAAAGCAGAATTGCAAGCTACATACACATAGGAATAACTTTACTACTCATAAAATATCTAATAGACATAGCTTGCGTGTACATGACATTATGCTTTCTGGATTTGGCTCTAATGCAACTCATTTACAGAAATGCTTTTTAGATAAGATGAAAACTCAACATCCTGATTACTTGTGGTCAAAAGTAAGGTAACCTGGCCAAACTCCAACTCATGTAGTTATATTGCGCATTCTTAAAAACCATGCCAGCTTGTGGTTTCAATTGTATAAAGTAGTCTTTAATTTTGTTTAGATAATAATTGTATAGTTTCACTGGTTTCACTTATGTGGCCTATTTGTACAATCTCTCATGCTTTGCTCTGTGGTCTATATCAGGGGTTCTCAAACTGGGGGTTCGTGAGGTTATTACGTGAGGGGTCACGAGCTGTCAGACTCCACCCCAAACCCTGCTTTGCCTCCAGCATTTATAACGGTGTTAAATATATTTAAAAGTGATTTTAGTTTATAAGAGGGGTCACACTCTGAGGCTTACTATGTGAAAGGGGTCACCAGTACAAAAGTTTGAGAACCACTGGTCTGTATCATAACCAGCTCTACATACCCTTAATGAAATTGCAGTCACATCATATGAATGGATAGGTTATATTCTCTCTCCAATGTCTCTCTTTGAAATGCAAATAAAATTGTAGTAACTATCTAGGTCAGATATTTTATAACACTCTAAAACTTTGAGAGCTACTCTTCGATTAAGATGTTATTTGCATTTACATACTGTGAAGCTTCCTCCGGGGTACCCAGGGCTGTGATGCCCTTAGAGTGAGGAAGTCTTGTCTGTGCCTGCCGTAGGTCAGTTCCCTGACTCTGCTGGCCATGGGCAACATAAACACTCACTTCTAGGCCTATGCAGACCCCAAACTCTCTCCAAGTTAGCAATAGGCTCACCCCAACTCTTCAATATCTCTTGGAAGTGTCCGGCCCCTGGTCCTCTGGACACTCATAGTATCCACAGATTCATTGATTCCAAAAAGCAGTTTGCCCCAGCTTACGAATTCTACCTCAGATCACTTCTCTGCTTAACATACAGCACTTGGGTATGTTTGTAGTGAAAACAAGTAAAAGTTTATTTCACAAAGTATAGTGTTAACAAGTAGAAGTGTAAAAAATAGAGGTATTGGAAACAAAGGGTAACCTATACAATAAAATCATAGCACATATTCTAGAGCCTAGACTTACTTCACTAGATATTTTCATGCCTTATAGAACAATGCTGACCCAAAGTCCAAAGTTTTGCAGCCAGGCTTGGCTGTGACCCCCTAGTCATAAGACAAATGGGGTGTTATCTTGCCTTCTTGGTGAAGGATCCAAGGTGTTCCTCTGCACCCCCATAGAAACTCCAACAATCTATTGACATTACTTGTAAACAGAATCCCCTCCTAATGTTTATTTCTTTTAGTAATTTTCCTCTTTTGAAGATTTCAGAATCTCCTGATTAGCATTTGGCTCAGTGTGCAAACAAACAACCATTCTGAGACACACAATGCCCAATACACACGATCAGATAGAGAGAGAAGCATCGGTTACCTCCTGCATGAAAGAAACCTGTTTGAGAGATGTCACAATCTGGTTACCTGCCTTAGGAAAATAATTTTCAGTGCAGAGACAACTCCTTAAATATTATCCATAGATACATCTTGCACTGATTTCTGCCAGGGTTTATATGCCCTGCTCTGAACCCCTCTGCATACCATCAGAACCTTTACATTGTGCCCCCTCCAGTATCAACAGTTATGCATCATCTCTGATTGGTAGAGACCTCACAAGCTACTTTTTAGTGAATTATTATGCAAATATCCATCCCAGGTAATTCCTATAAAACTTTATGCACCCCCTGTGCCCTCTGCCAGCAGGCACCAAGAGGTTTCTTGATCTTACACACTTCACTTGCATCCAGAGTACATCATCTTCAATAAAGACATCTGGAATTTGATTATTTTTATAGCACCTTTGGTGGCACTGTAGATCAACTTTGCCCTACTGAAGTATGTTACACCATTCCCACAGCAATTTTCACTTATTGTTTGTTTTATATTAGGAAAGTCATGTCTAGTTTTGAATCTGAATATGGCTTAGATGACAACTGAAAGTGATTTTGGAAGTTGCAAAGTATTTTCTAGTGGATATTTGCCCCAAGACCTGCTGGCCCCTACTTATAAGACATGCATCTTTTGAAAACGCAGAAGTCAAATTCCCTATTATATGGCAGAATAATAGTACCCCAAAATATGTAAAAAGTAAAAATCTCCTGAAACAAGATTATGAGGGAGAAAAAAATGTAGGTGATATACTAGAAATAGCTGATGAAATTATGAACCTGAAAATTAAGACCACATATCAGAAAATATTCAGAGATGAGATTAATTAGATTGTTGAAGGGTCTTCCAAGGTGGAAGCTTGCTTGAATGGGCAAGACAGTATGCTGTACAGATTAATCTTTCACAGGAAGGGATGAGTGACCTAATAGATTTTCTTCTTTTCAAAGGTTATGATTCTTTTTGTTCATTCTACTTCCAGGGTTTGAATCTTCTACTTCTTGTGTCAAAAAAGTCACTTGATTTATATGACGATAAGAATCTATGTCTGATGCAGAAATTAGATGTAATCAACTGAATTAGATCAACTGAAAAGATACTGTAGGACGGGGAAAAAAAAATCAATGTAACTTTCTTGCAGCAGTTTCTTTTATGTCTTTTTATCCAGTATTGCATGTTTCACAATGTGAATCTTTGTGATTTGTATTTTGAACAGTTTCTTGCATGTCTAAACATCAGTTGTGTGATTGATCTGAAAACCTGGAAATAGAGCAAACACGCCTCTGGTGTCTGATAGTTTTGGTTCCAGGTTTTCTGAATTTGCGCACAGCGTGGAATTTCCTTTTGCATTTTCCTGAGCACAGCTTGTGGAAGAGGTTGTGATATTTTTCAAGTCTGCAGACATTCAGCCCTTCCAAGCTGCTGCCCTGAGACCCACTTGTCAGAGCCACCACACAGTCTGGCATAGGTCAATATGACTGGCGTTCTTTCATTCAGGTGAAGTCTTGGAGTGCATTAGTAGTGAGTAACGGGGCAAAACTGTGCAAAAAAGTGTGTCTAGTACAAGCTACTAGGCACTAAATTTTACTAAGAATGAGAAGTGGGGGATTACACCAAGATTTAAAAACCAACTCCCTCCCCCCCTTATTTTGACTGATAACATTTGTGATTTAGTAAAAGAAATGTACATGTCGCTTGATACTATGAAAACCAACAGCTAAAGAAGCATATGGGATTGAGGTCTAAGAGTCTTTCCCATCACAGACTTTAAGTCTCTGAATGAATGGAGTAACACTAGCAGTGGACCTTTATTTCTTTTGTAATTGGAGCTCAAAATGTAAAATACTGCACATTAATCATCCTGTGCTGGTTATTGTTATGATTACTGCGATGTGTTCTTTTACAGCCTTATTCAGGAGGTAATACATTACATTACACACTCTAGTCATCTAGAAAAAAAACAGAGCCAGGGGGATAAAAACATACAAACACAGAGTGACTGCATTTGGGTCCAATTAGATGGTGCCAATCCAGCCCATATTGTCAGCCAAATCCAAACCAAAGACTGCCAAGATTTTCTACCAAACTGAAGAGAGAGAGAGAGAGAGTGTGTGTGTGTGTGTGTATGTGAGAAATAACCCCCATCAGCAAGATAAATTAGTAGTAATGTTTGAGCACATATAAATAATGCCATTTGCAATAAAGTAGCTTTGGTGACTAGCTATAGCAAATTATTTTCTTTTTTTCCCTGCAAATGCTGAGGCAGGGATTTGTTTTTTTGTTTCTAATCTGAAATCAATTGGGTTTGCACTGAGAGGGGGAGGGCCTCTAAGCACAAAAGAGAATAGCCTGCAAAAGGCTGATGGTTAGAATAAAAGCCTTTTATTGTGTCCTCCCCAGTACTGGCATGCATACAAACAATGCACTAAGTTAGCTGAGGTGGCTAGAATCAGACAAGATATATGCCAGTTTTCAAATACTGTATTAGGCTAGGTTAAAAACATTCTGTTTTATATTTATCGAACAAGGGAATGTCACATATATAACTATTTCCTCTATCCCTCTGCTTCCCCCTCGTCTTTAAAAACAAAAATGTAAAGAAACCTTACAGGTGTGTTGAAACCTGGGCGTTAGAGAGGATGAACTGACTCACAGACTACCACCCTTTCGTTTTCCTTTGAGATGTCTGTCCTACCCATCAATCAAATGGATCAAATCTAATTAGAAATGGAGAGGTAAATCCCAACAGAAAGATAATGTAGCTAAAACAAGGTTTGAAAATCCTACTGACATAGTGGGTATCTAACAAAATAGACAAGTCTCAGCATCAGCCGACAGCAGATAAATTAACAACATTTTTTAAAACTGTGTCTCATTAAGGGAGTCAATAGCATTGTTTCCCTCCCTCCCCACCAACACACATTCACACTTCAGTTTTGGCGAGTGGGCTCCTACTGACCCATCTGTCTGAAGAATAAAAAGTGCTAACAGCAATTGTCATAGAACCGAGAATCCTTTCCTCCCCTCTATGTTTGCAGTGGGATATTACCTCAGAATATAGTAACTCAAACAGAAAACTAAACCTAGGCTACAGGATTGACATCACTAATGTAACCGTTTTGGTGTTTGTTTCTGCCTCTGTAGCATAACTGGCTCATGCATCAAAAGCATATCAAAGAACCCCTTCACCCCTATTCAGGTTACCTTTTTTTTCTTGCCTTTCAACCCTTGCTCAGGTAATTCCTTCTTCTTTGTGAAGAAGGTGGATTGTCTGCTGGCTGACTAGATTTAGGGAGCCTCTAGGAACCTCCTTTTGTCAGCAGGAATTCCAGCTCTCTGCTTTCAGCCAATAGCGTGCAGCACAAAACACTGGACTATACAGACATGCAGGTAAAGAACAGATGGAAAACATGGAGTGGAGTCCTGACTGGTTTCAGCACCAGTTCTTTCTACAGAAATGCAGTAGAACACAGAGGGAAAGTGAAATATATGGACTGGATTTCTTTTTTCAAGAACACGCTATATGACTACAACTTGTGGATTCATGGCCATCCTTATTAAAACTGGATCAGAAAGTTAAAACTTGTTTTTTGATGTTTTTTAATGAAAATCACTGGGCAGCAGAGCCTCAGCTGAGTGCAAAGTGTCACAGCACCACTGAAATGACAATGTAAACCAGCCAAAGACCTGGCCCTACATGTGGTGACAATTGTGCATATATCACACACTGTGGTTCAGTAATGTTTGTAAGGCATAAGGTTCTGTAGCCGTCCAAGATATAATAGTGTTTTTTCTTTGTATTTCTTTCATCATGACTACTTATTATTTTAACATGCAGTGTAAAGGCTTTGGAAGCATCTTGTAAAACACACTTCTCAACATCAGTAGCTGGTGGTGTAGAGCAGCCATGCTTAGTGAAAAGGGTAACCTTTGTTTATAGCTTAAGATCATTTTAATTTTTGATGAGCTTCATAACATTTTATTTTATTAATGGGTTGTGTCTGATGGATTTTGTTTTTTAAACTTCCTCAGATACTATGAGAATGAGCACCATATAATAACTTGAATAGAACAGTTAAAAAAGTTAGTAAAGTTTAAGTGACTTGGAAACCATTATCTGTGCAATATGAAGGAGGAAGAAATAGTGGAAACTCAGCAAGATGGTTTAAAGATGATTGGGGAAAGGGGACAGGGATTAAAGGAATGTTTACCAATTACCAGTATAGTTTTCACTTATTTCCATTAAGATCTGATAATGCATCATTGGTTTGGGGTCCAAGAATCTCAGAGAATAAGAAAACGTTGGAGCTGTAAAGGGGGCTAAGAAAAAAGATGGGAATTTGAACCATGTAAGCTGATAAATCCTGGTTTGTCCCTTCCTAGAGTGCCAAAGTTGGATCCCTTTTAAAAAAAATTTGATGCTGCAATTGTAGAAGTGTATGGATGTCAAAAGGAAGGCTTGCCATTATGATGGCCTACCTTTGGGGAGAGGGGGCGTTATTATGCCTGAGTAAATTATGCAATATTATCTAGTAAAAGGACTGCAACTGTTTTGATCTGGAACTCAGATAACTGCCATTGATTATTCTGCATGCTTTGCATCTGGAATCACATAGACATCTTTTAACTATTTCAAAGGATACTCTTTGTGTGGACACTTGCCTTTAATAATCCAAAGATATCCATGCACAACTAGTGCCTTGGAGTGCCTGAGATTCTACAGAAACATTCACAACAGGAATTTTGATCCTTAATTCTTCTACTCCTACTACTTATTCCTCATTCCTTAAATTATGTGACATGACAATTGATTATTTAAAAGATAATAGTGATATTAGACTGACAACATTTTTGGAGCAGATCCCTAACATATTTATAGAGCACCCAGTACAATGGGGCTCTGATCTCTGTTGGGGCCTCTAGGTGCTATTGTAGTACAAATAATTAGAGCTGCTCAGAAAGATTCGGACTGAATGTTTTTCTGTCATAAAATGCTGATTTGTCGAAATAGACACATTCCACAGGAACATGTCGGTTTTCAGAAATCTTCCAGCAGAACACAAGCAGGGTTGGAACCCTGCCTTGCACATTTCTGCCTGGATTCCTTGCTACCTCAACCCACCCAGATCCTTGGCAGCCTACCTGATGGGGTGCCTTGAAGTCAGGGCCCCAGAGCTTCCAGGATACATAACTCCATGGCAGCCTGCCACATGGACTACACCACAGTCGGGGACTCCAGGGCTTCCAAACTCTATGATGCAGGAAATTACAAATTTTCCTACTTTTCTTGCTAATATTGAACATTTTGTTAATTTTAGAATTGTCCATAGAAGGAAATTCTGACTTTTGACCAGTTCCACAAATTATAATTGTAATCATCATCACACTATTATGATGACAACATTTTTCAGTTTTTTTCCAGGATAAAGCAGTAGTTCCTTCCCGTCATCTTAAAACACTAACTTTGTGTTGTTGCTCCACATTCCTGCAGTTTTTTAGAATTCAGATATTCGGGTGCTAAAGGGATACAATCGACTTGAATTTAACAAATTTAAAATGTGTAGTTTCTAGTACTGCACTTGTGCTTGAATCACCCAATTAACATTTGTAGTTTTACAACCAGTCTCCTATTTTAAACTTTTTTCCCCTACCACAATATGGCAGACAAATTGACATTGAAATAAGAAATGTATCACCAGAGGAACAAGAGAAACCAATCACTAGGGGTTGCATTGGTAGAGACCACTATAGGTCAGGTAACAAGACATTTTCCATATTAAAGTGTCCCCATTTTCACAAATTCAAATGTGTCAAACATTTGCCTTTTAGCCTGAAAACTTTCCATGCTGGTCTTTGCCAAAACATTTCTTTCAAGGTTTGGCTGGAGAGATGCTGCCCATTTATGAGTTTTGAGAGTCATGGTGATAGAGTTTAGAGCCAGAAGGGGCCACCAGATGAGTCAGTCTGACCTCCTGTATATCACAGACCACCAGCACACAAAACCCAATAACCAATGACGGATAAAATGGAAAATTCAATGGAACAAAACCCCAAACCTACTTGCTTTCTGCTTTAAAAACTGCATCTACTCATTTTTGAATGGGCTGTGTTTCATACGTATAACCAGCTAGTGTCATAGTTCCCATTAAGAACTAGTGCCTTGGATTGCTCAGAAAACAGCTGGTTTTGATTTAACAAAATTAGGGTGCATACACACAAGGACAGTGTGCATGCTGTGAACCTAAGCATCCCTGTATTCACAGACAACACACTGCGTGATGTATGCATGCAGTGTGGAGTAAGAATTATGGATATATGATACAGTTATGACTAAAGTGTGTTTAAACCAGGTGGGGGGTAAATTAAGCATGGTGAACTCAAAACAAATGGACACCCTATTTACATAGAGGAAGCCCACAAGAAGGGAAGAACAACATGAGGTCATCCCGCCTCTTGAAACGAGGTAATTGAACTTTGGAAGATACAAGAAAGGCCATAAGCCATTTTTGGTACCATCACTAGACATACACAGACCTCTTGAAAGCAGAGAAAGGCAGGTCCTTCAACCAAGTGGCAGGGGTTGAAGACTCTGGAAACTGGAGTATAGGCAAGCAATCTGCTTATGCAAAGATCTTTCACCAAGGAAGCAAGGGAAATCCTGGTTTAAACCTAGCATTTGGAACATTCCACAGTGAACAAAACACTCCACCCAACTGAACTGCAGTGAAAACTGGAGCTATGTAAAAAACTGACAAAGAATATAAATCGTAAGGGTTCTGCTCTTCTCTCTCAGTGCACCACATGGGCATTAATGGAAGAAGCAATACTAACTAGAAAGAACTTCTGGCATGAAAGTTACTCTGTCTCCCCTAAATTATGGGTACATTTATAAATACTTTATAAAGGCTCACTAAATGATTAACAGGGTGTTTTAATGGTAGTTCGTGAATGTTAGAGTCCAACAGATCAATACTTCGCTGATAACTATCTATAACAACGTCTACTGATGCACTTACAACAATATGTAATGCACGATTCATGTCTGTAAAATAACATTTAATTTACTAAGCTTTCATTAACTCCATATAGACATACCCTTAATACAAGTGTGACCGATAATACTCTGGAAAACATTTTAAAAAAAGAATACTTTAAAAAACTATTTGCTCTCCACAGTTTGTAATCTCTTAGTTTAAAAGCTTTGATATACTTGGAACCGGCAGGAAGGGAGTGTTCCATATCACTGCAGCCCTGCAAGGTCATATTGAAGCAGTCTGGAAGGACTCTAGGGAGAGAGAGAGAGAGATCCAGCCCTTCCCAGCTGGAAAAAAATGATCACCATGATATTAGGCCTTAGGGTGAAAAGGTGTGAAGAGGGCAAAAGCAGAGGAAATCACTATGGCTAGAAGATAGGCTCTGAGGAATCCTAGGAATACAAAAACTTTAGACACCAAAGTCTCAAGAACAGCATATTACCACCAGCACTGACCATAATTAGTGTTGCCAATTGACTAGGGATGGAGACTGGGAATCTGGATTTCCCTGGTTCTGGTTTCTGCTGAGCAACTGATACGTTGTGTGAGCTTGGTCGAGCCATTTAAACTCACTAGTAAAATGGTGACAATAATACTTGTGACAATAAAACAATATCTTGCATACCCTGGACAAATCTTACTAAATTGGGTTTAATGTGTGGGGTCCGTCAGAGCTGTAGCTAGGCCAAGGGCGAGCAACCATATTTATGCCACTGCTGGGTTTTTTTGGCTTTTCTCCACCCCATTTTTCTACTCCTGAGGCTTTGTGTCTTGGTTACGGGAATGGGAAGCCTACAAAAGGGAAGAACAACATGAAGTCATCCCACCTCTTGAAATGAGGTCACTGAACCCTGTGATGTTGCACTCGATATGATGTTATGAAAATATGCTAATGAGTGTGAATATAACTGGAATACGCTTCATACAAAAGATCTCTTGTAAGGTATCATTACGAAGCTTATAATCTACTAAATGTGTTCATCCTATTTGTAGGAATGTATCATTCTTGTATCTGAAACTAGGAATACAAAATATAACTCTGAGGTCCTACTGTAGTTATGCAAAGTGTGGGCAATTAACAGTGGTTTAGAACCTTGATGGCTCCCATTAACTAGGGCAATTGACAGTAGATAGCTCTGTTTATTTGCAAGCCTTCCTGTGAGTCAGGTTGGGAAGAATGAAGACTTGGAGTCTCACAGGACATGTGACCATGTCACCTTGTACCGGAATCCATTTTTAACCTCGTGTTTTTCCATTTAGAAGGAGAGATGGGGACCCAGAGAGACAAAAGATTCCCACCTTATGCCAATAAGGGAGTGGAACAGAACAAAGGAGGCTGCAGTCATGAGAAATCCCCTACCTACCATCTAAGCTGGAACAAAGACTGTACTAGGGGAAAGGATTGGGCCCAGACTAGAAAGGAGTCTAGTCTATGAAAGAAGCTAATTGGAACATCTCTGAGGGTGAGATTTCATCTGTAATCAGTTTCCTACTGTATTAGGCTTAGGTTTGCGTGTTTTTGTTTAATTTTTCTTGGTAACATATCTTGTTCTATCTGTTATTACTTGGAACCAATTAAATCCTACTTTTTATACTTAATAAAATCACTTTTTGCTTATTATTGAACCCAGAGTTAGTGACTAATACCTGGGGGGCGTGGTGGTAAATAGCTGTGCATATCTCTCTATCAGTGTTATAGAGGGCAGACAATTTATGAGTTTACCCTGTATAAGCTTTATACAGAGTAAAATGGATTTATTTGGGGGTTGGATCCCATTGGGAACTGGGTATCTGGGTGATAGAGATTGTATGTAACTTTGGGTATGCTAATGTAATTCCTCTGGTTATCAGCCCTTTGGAGTCACGCTCTGGAGAGGCTTGCATATACTAGGTCAAACTGGATGCTCCAGGAACCAACAGACAAAAAAGAAGTTTTGGATAAATAGTCTGGTTTTAAACAGGCTCAGAGTCAGACTCCTCCCTTCTGTTGCAGCAAAAGGACAGCACTTCTGGTGTAAAGTGGGCCCCAATCCTTAGAGAAGGGTTGGCAGGACTAATCACCAACCACATTCCTTGTCAGAGTAAATGGGGTGATCTCTGGTAAGCTTATTAGCATGTGTGTAGGTTCTTTTATTGTTTGTAATATGTTTTCTCTGTAATACTTTCTACTTTAAGAATAAATCTGCTTGCTTAAAAACAGCTGTGTCGTAACTTATATCTGCAGCAATCACACTGTTTACCAGTTCTAAGGAGAGTAGTGAAGCAAGCCTGTTTAGGCAGCCTGTCTTTTGCTGAGAAAAATCACTCTACAGCCAGGGAACTCTGCAGCCTGGAAATACTCTGGTCAAAAGGGAGCAAGAAACATGTCTCCATCCCAGAGAGGCAACAGCTGGTGGGGCCAGAGGCCTAAGAATGGGTGTCCTTACTGAACCACTAAGGGGGAAACACAGGTGCAATTGCACTGAACTATGACAATGCTTACCTATCTCTTGGGAGAGCAGTAAACTTAAATATATATCAAGCACTATAAGATCGCTGAATGAAAATGCAAAGCATTACCACTATCTATGCTGTTATGGCTGCAGAAGGGTAGAAATATTAATTGTTAAAGGTCAGCTACTGAAATGAACAAAACAAGCAAAGCAAATATTAAAAGAGGATAAACCCGTCGACTCCCAACATGCAGGCAGTTGTTGCCAGGTTTGCTGCTTGTTCCTAGTGTCTCACCTCTGCGGGGGCTGGGGGGGTGGGGGCTGGCCAAGGCTCAGGTTTGGAAGGACCTCACGCCTATGAACAGAAATAGCCAACAATGACTCTCACCAGCTGATTAAAGGGCAGCATGATATAGTCATTTGAGAGTCTCACCCAGTTGCTTGGCAGGAAGGCGACATAAGGCAGGGATGTATAGTAAGAAGACCTGGGATGAATCTCAGGGGGTTTCTTGGGGACAGATTTTTGTTCCACCCATTGCTGTGCTAGCTGATTGAGGGGGTGTCTGAGTAGCATCTTTCTAGCAGGCATATTTTTTATGGCCTTGACCGAGAATAGCTCTTTGAGTTTGAAGGACAAATCAGCCACATGAAGGACAGCACAGAATTTACACTGAGAAGGGAAAATATAAGCACAGGGAGAGAGAAGAAAGAGAAGGAAGCAATGCTGGGGATGGCTATCAGGTACGACTTTTTGTCAACACTGCCAGGTTTCCCTAGTTTCCTTTAATCCCTGCTCAGTTTGACCACCATAGAGCTGTCTGATGAAACTTAATGCTGAGATATACACCAATTAGTCTCCTGTCTACATGCCTGACGTTGCCACAGCTGCACAGCAAAGGGATCCATTATTATATTTCTCAGTAGCAAAACTGCTGTATCCTCTTTCTATAGCTATTCTTGTTTAAAGTAGTTGTGACAAAAGAAAGGGAAGAGAAGGAGAACAGAAACAATCCTACTTATTACTGCCAAGAGACTATGAGGAGAGGAGCAACACCTCGGGAAAAAGGTGATACAAAAGATGCTGGAAGTTCATTTTGTTTAAGGAAGAGCTGTTCTTTCATTACTTGTGGCATATGCTTCTGCTAGATGACATATTTTAACAAACAGAAGTCACTTGTTATTTTAAGAACTGACTCTTAAGGTGCTGCAGTCAATCACTTCAGCAAATGCAAGTGAGGATTGATGCTAAATAGAACAAGCATTAAATAATATTACCGTACCTTCCACTCATATAGTTTCTTTTCAGAGCTGATTGGAAGAGCTTTTTGTTTCTGTGAAAAAATAAATGAAAGTGAAAAGATTTTGCTTTTGTCAACATTTTTCTTCAAAAGTTTTCAGGATTTTGTCAAGGAAATGGGTGTCCTAAAGCCAACCCTTTTCAGTTTTTGGCTGCAAATTTTCAATCTTCAGATGCAAAAAATTAAATATTTTTGGTTTTGGGGTTGTTCCTGTTCTGTCACAGACTTTCTCTGTAATCTTGGACAAGTCAGTTGAGCCTCAGTGCCCCATCTGTAAAATGATAGTGCTTCCTTCCCTCACAGAGGCATTGAGAGGATGTATATGTAAGCAAAGTTACAATGAGCTCTACCCTGACATCCGGTCGTGAGCAGTGGAAAAGGACTTCAGGGGCTGATCTCATTTGCATGGGCACACCCACCCTGCCTATCAAGATGGGACTGCTTGCCCAAATGGTCACTTTGGCTGCTGTGGGATCCCTAGTCTCTTTGTTATTGGGGCATGAGTAATAAAGTGTTGTTATCCTGGTTATATGAATCAAGGAGAGTAGAACTGTACTTGGCATTTTATGACAGAGGGATTCACCCTCAACTAAGTAGCACTCGCTAGGCAAGGGACATGGGTTCTAAAGCCCAGAGGCAGGGAATAGGCATGTCTGCCTGGTAGTGTGGCACCCCCGCCTCCCGTGTAATAACAGAACTAATTTTGACTCTGTTAGGAGTCTTGTTATGTGCTGCAGAGCTGAAATCACTGATTCCTAGGTCTAAGCATTAGACCTACATTTGGCTAGTGATCCTGAGTACACAAAGGCATGCCCCCGCCCCCGCCAACAGCTGAAATCACTAAAGAGCTGAAGTTACTAAGAGTTGAAATCACTGAGAGCTGTCTTAAGTGTGTGTGTGGGGGCTGAAGACAAATTGGTGATCAGCTGGAGGAGAGGAGTGGCTACCAGGACAACTAGAGGAGAGGTGCAGCGAAGACTGCAGCAGAACCTCACGGAGAGGCATGGCAATCAGCCATTGACCCGAGCAGCGGAGCACATAAGGTGCCCCCATGCCTCCCTCTTTCCATTCAGGCTGGGAGTAAACTCTGCAGATGAACTTCTGAACACTGGGGCTGCACTTACCAGGAACAGAAACTGTGGGAGGGGTGACTTTTGGGTTGCAGGACTCAAGAACCACTCTGGGGTTGCTCATGGTTTGTGTTATGAATCCTGTTTGTGGTGTTTCCTCACGTAATGCTGCATTGTTTTCCTCCTTTTTAAAAAGGCTTTTGCTACACTCAGACTCTGAGCTTGTGAGAGGGGAAGTACTGCCTCTTAGAGGCACCCAGGGGGGTGCTATGTAATTGTCCCAGGTCACTGGGTGGGGCTCGAGCTGGTTTTGCATTGTGTTATTGAAACAGAACCTCCAGATACTGAACCCAGCCCTTGTTGCTGCCAATTCTGACGGGCAGAAGGATTACATATACATTAAAGATTGTGAGGTGGTCAGATTCTATGGTAACAGGGGCCAGATAAGTACTTTAGACAGAAGACAGCTAGTGGCTTCCAAGGCCCTGGACTGAGGGACCAGGGAGCATGGTAAATCAGGGTGGAAACATATTTGCTAGAATTGCCAGGGGGAGTTTGTATTGCATCCACTGCTTCAAGACAAAACAAAAACAAAAATCTCCCAGAGCACTAAATTCCCAGAGTCACCAAATGTGTTCTGGAAGAGCAGGGAAAGCTTGGGCTGACATTTTTTCTCTCTCTCCCATAAAATCAGGTTTTAGAAACCAAGAGTAATGTTAGCTAATAACAAGAGCATAAAGGTTAGGGGGGCCAAACTGTCTCCATCTGAGCAAAGGCAAGACAATAACTCCATGAGTTTAAACTCAGAGTTGGACTCTTTTGTCACTTAAGGGTGAGGGGCTTAGTGCCAGCAAAATAGGTCAGGAAGCTCTTCCTTTGTTAGCCCCACAGATCTGGGGGCATTCATTTCAAATGGAAGCCTTCCAATTAAATTTTTCCTCTTCTCCTAGAAGAGCTGCCAGGGTGGTGGCTGTGCTGTCGCTGATGCCCTGCTGCCTCTGGAGGGTCCCACCGAGCTGAAGTTAATGCTGCTCTAAAGGAGTTTTCCTTCAGCTCTCAGCTCCTTTGGAGGTAAAGCTATTCACAGTCAGCAAAAACTGCTGCCTGCAGGATTTGATTCATAACTCTGGGCTACAAAGGGTATGACTTCAAGCCCCAAACAATGACTTGGGGTTATGTGTTTCTACTTAAATGAGACATTAAACTAATGCTCTTTCTATGTGTCTCTGGTGGCTATTCAGGTATAGGTCAATGATCTCATATCTCTTCCATGAAGACCAGAGTTCAAATGCCAGTTTAGATCACAAATGAAATTGATTTTCCTGGATAGTAGAAATTCCAGGGAACATTTAAAGATCAAAAGTAACTGTCTCTTTCATAGGCAAAATAAAATCATAATATGTAACTGACATTACTTTATGCCTCTTAAATACTATAGCTGATTGCTTGCACTTGCATGGTAACATATGGGCTGATAGCCATCACAACACTAATTCAATTGAATTTTGATATCATAAAAGTATGAGAGCTAATTTTGACCTGTTTATATACATCATCAAAATTCTAAGATTGAATTACTGTCTTGGGTGTAAGCTTATTTGTTGTTATTTATAAACTAAAACTTCATCAGCTATCATAGTAATGAAAATAAGAATTATTAACTTAGACAAATATAATGAACATGATATGACTTTTTTGAGATGTATGATCAGGTAGAATATTGTTAGCACTGAGTGTGTGTGAGAGAGCTTATCAAAGATGTGGATCCAATTTCACGATAGTCATTCACAGGTGAGTTAATGGGATATGATCATCCAAACAGCAATAATTCATCCCAACAAATGAAATTCAGCACAGTTTTACTATAAGAATATAAAATAACCATTTCTTTCACACACACACTGCAGTACCTGCAATATGTGCTGTTCTGCAAATCTTTGAATGTAGAGCATCAATCAATATCTTTATTTACCACCTCTAATGACCAATTCATTTGTCTCATATTCAGTCTGTTTCCTAACAAATTGGTTACAACGTCAGAGAATAGGTTTTCCAAGAGATAATAAAACCTATACAAAAAGCATACCCTATTATCTCTCTAAAGTCTAGTAAATTTGCTCTTATTCTTTAAAGAGGTCTAATGTTTAATTTTCTTTGTTTTGATAACATTTGGGAGCTAATATAAATCAGCGATTCTGTCTAACGCTGAGACAGGCTGTATTTTTCTCCATTCCTAGTCGCCATGTTGTTGCAGCCCATCAGAGGTAAATCTCTTGTCACCTGGAGCTTCAAACACAGATGCAGAATGCTGAATCTTGATGAGTTTGTAACTCTTAATAGAGAGAAATGCATAATTACCTATTCAAGCCACGGAGTCCCTGTGCAAAGGTTAATACTGCTCATGTTACTACCATGACAGGCATTCTGCTCTGTTTAAAAATGAGTTTAATTTCAAAACTGCATGCCAGAGGGAGGAGGTGCCTTCAGGTCACAAACTCCAAAAATCTCCATGGCCCAAATCTACACATCAATAGTTTGATTCATTTCTAAATCTCGCTGTCACTTTACTGAGCACATTGTTTGATCCTGCACACATGCAATATTTATTTTTACCGCAAATATCCCTTGAATATCTGTTCTTCCCCCACTATCCAGCACCATTTATTTACTGCCTACAACAAAGTTTTATTATAAATCAATTCAAATGAACTCCACAGAAGTGCTTTAATCATTAAAATGCATCACACTCATGTCGGAATGAGCATTCACATTTATTGGACACAATATGCAATTTTCTTTTAGCCAGTTAGGATTTCAGACCCTGTGCTACAGCAAGCAGAATAGACAGGACAAGCAGAGTCCTTCCATCTAAAACATCAGAGTTGTGCTAGATATTCCCAATATTTGCCCAGTCTTGAACTTTGTAAAGAGCTCAAGACTCAGACCAAATTAGTCCATAACCCACCTGGGCCCAGTTTTGAGCCAATCTGAATTGATTTACGCATTATATATTAAAAAAAAGTAAAATTTGAACTCCCAAGGTTTTGATGCAAAATTAGGTGAAATACTAATTTTGATAGAATATTATTTTGAGATTTAGGAATTGTCCAGAACTGAAACAATGCAAAATGCAAGAGTGAAAACTCACATGGATCTTTGGCGCAGGGACTGTCATTTACTATATGCTTGAACAGTGACTAGCATAATGCAGTCCAGCGGAAACCATGCAGCAACTACTTCAATATAGATGATTCATAATAGTAATTGAAAGGTAAGAAAAGATGAGTATAAACCTCTGCACGATGAAATCAAAGAATTTGGCACAGTTCTGTTAAATAGATTTTCAAAAATCCAAGTCTTTACTGCAAAGTGCATCAGTCTTGGTCACTGCAATCTTGCCAATGTGCCTAATCTGTTCCTGTAAGCCAAGAAATATTGCAGGGCTGATATCCTCTAGAGTACTATGTAAACCAGACGCTCTCAATATAGAGAAAGAAAAGAAGCCAACAAGAGAGAATCTATAAGGTGCCTGCCTGCCCACAGTGAGTCAGTCTCTTGGCAGTAGCAAGAGAGTTTGCCTCAGGTCTCTGTTGTCATGAACAGCAAAATAACTTACTCAAAGGAGCACTCTGTACTAGCTTGAGAAGACCAGATAAAGGAACCTGCTTAGTATAAATAGGCATATATTTTAAAATAATTTTATGTGGATTTGAATAAAATTTAAAGACTCATGGAAAGTGGCTAGAGCCATGTAAAGTTTCTCCCCATGCATCTGACATATCACTTAACCCAGGCCTATAATTCTCCTGAAAGTCTGGTAGTGGGCCTCCATATACCTAGGACAAGGCTTATAAGGAGTCCTGAACTTGATTATTCAGTAGACTATCACCTTCCATTGTTTTGCTGCGTAGTTTTTGCAACTGTGGAAGGATAAAGGTCATGCTGCTATTTTAAACTCTATTTATGGAACTAACATGATTCCAAAATGAATAGTCTGGCTTGCATTCATGCTATTCCATTCCAAATCATACTACAAACATGTTGCAGAACTGTGTTCAAATCCGCCCAGGGGTAACCTCAAACACAGTTATGCCTTCACACTGTTTACCAGACTTTGGCTAAATAGTGATGAGTTACGAAGGGAAAACATGATTATGCAGAAGTCTAAATGGGTTGGAAAACAGCTCTCAAAAGTCATTTTAGCTTTTTCCTACTGTGAACAAGGCTTTACATCCATGTGCATTTTGTTTAGAATATCCGTTTTACAATAGCAGAAAAAATGAAAACAAAAAGGTGGAAGTGGAACTGTTTCCCCCATTGCTTACAGAACTCCCAGATGAAATCCATGAAAGGGAAATCTCTCTTGCTGGCTGAATGAAGCCTGAATTTAATTTAATAATCATTGGCTACTTCAGTTCATTTGGAGCACCAGGAGTCTCTTGACAAGAACAGAAATGCTGCTTCTCTATATGATGAAGAGATTTATTTCCTGCTGATTTGAGATTTTATTTTTCCTTGGGTGAATTCCTTCCAATTTCTGAAACAATGCATCTAGGATAGATAGGGAGAAAGGATTATTTAAGGCAAGATGCCTTAAAAAGAGAGAGAGAGAGAGGAATATGTAATTACTTTTTCACTCAAAGGAATGAATATTTATAACTGAATTCTTCGTTAGAAGTAAGACTTGAATAGCTACTTCAAGAAGCACGTTTTTTTCACCCAAAGGAAAATATTAAAAGATGACGACAAAAAGTAAAATTATATCTAAATGAGAGACCTAACTGGAAATTGAGACTGTTTAATAGGAAGAGAAAGACAGACAGACATTATAGCAAAGGTCTAGGATGGAGAAAGATGTGGCTAAACTTTCCCTGGAAGCCAAAAAGTGTTATATGAATGGATAAAGAAGCTGCAGTCTTTAATATGTCTGCAGTGTGCACACATATCCTAGAAGGAAATCAGTTTTCTTCTACAGATTACTTGGTATCCAATGACTGATTTATTTAGCCTGTGTGTGTGTGCGCATGCATGCATCATTTACAGTGCAGACAAGAAAAGAAACACTAAAAAATCCTAAAGGAATAAGCCTTTCTTTGGAGTTTGTTTGTTGGTTAGTCTCGTTTTTGTTTGCTCTGTATTTGAAACCACAGTACTATAGCTCAAGCTGAGAAGCCATTTCTGTTCCAGAACCTTCTTTTCAGTCATTTATAAACAAAAGCTTTCCTTTGGGGCTGAAGAATCAAACTCGATGTGGTCCAAGCCCAAAGGTTAGGTGTTTTTTTGGTTGTTTCTAAAGGGAAATTGGGTTGAGGAAGGAGCAAGCTCACACTGAGGTCAGCAATTCCTGTTTGGCACAGCAGGCATCTAGACTGGAATCTCTAACCCAGTGGTAGGCAACGTGCGGCCCACGGGCCACATGCAGCCCAACAGGGTAAGCCGCTGGTGGGCCGCCAGACCGTTTGTTTACATTTGCAAGGCCGCCGGCAGCTCCCAGTATCTGTGGTTCGCCATGGAGCTGCAGGCAGCCGTGCAAATGTAAACAAATGTTCTGGTTGCCCAACACTACTCTAACCAACGTGATCTATCTGGGCTCAAGTACTGTGGCTATGACATTATATGTAGAGATGGTGCTTACGGTGTGAGTCAGTCTTACAAAGGTGTTTATCATAGAATCTGACAAAGAGTTTACTAAAGTATCAAGACCTGGAAAGAAACATACGCTTTACCCACCTCCTTGATAGAGACCATCCCTTGGGTCAAATCCATTCAGTTAATTTCGAGTTGGGAGAAGCAGGAAAATATTCACTTAATGATCCTTTTGCCCTCAAATAATTGCACTCTTCCCCAACACTGCTGCACACAAAAACTTCAAGCATTGTGTGTTTATACTTCTCAGTGGAATATGATTCTTTCTCCATTTGAAAAAAAAAGGAGTTATTGTTTTCTCATTAATAAAGTTGCAGATGCACAGATTTAAGTATGCCTAGCACATAACTCTTAATAAACTATTGAATTCTGACATAAAGTACTTATGGCACATGCATGAATGCCAGCATAGAATGGTAGACACATGCTATTGAAAATCAGGTTCTAGAAGAACCTTGTTAATTTGTGCTAATAACTTGGAGACCCACTGCAAATTTACAGAATTGGTCAATTAGTGAGTATATGAACAATTAAAAATGCAATAATTATGTGACAAAGCAGTGTGATTAGTGGTTAGAACAGAGGACCTTCAATCAGGAGGCCAGACTCTATTAATGTATAATCTGGAGCAAACCATTTGATCCTGTGCTTCAGTTTCACCACTTCTAAGCTGAGGATATTAATTCATTGCTAGCTTTGCAAACCACATTGAGGTCCTGTGACAAAGGGCACTATAGAATAGCATTGTTGGCCCAAAACATACCTTGATCAAGCCTGAACCTAAGAGAATGTGCACTCACAGAATCCAAATGCAAAAGACAAATGGAGGATGCCATGTAAACCAAGACAACTGGCTTTGCATAGCTCTAGTTCCCATAGTTAATACTCATGAGGGCTGATCATTCCAATGACTTTAAAGGGAAAACAAAGCCATCATGAAACTTGTGGATCCAGCTCTCTCAGGATTATCCTTATGTGAGGATAGGGATAGTTGGTGTATTGGCACTACACCATACTCATTCTGCTCCCCAGCACAGGTCGCATTCACAAGGAAAAGATATAGGCCTGGGACATTGCTGCATCTGATCATCTCTGGCTGCCATTAAGGCTATGATCAGCTGGGCTTAGTGCTTAAAGCTATCTTTACCAGTTACCTGTCAACTCTGTGTTCTTGGGGAACCAGGGCACAGTATCTAGCCTGCCTGGCTCACGAAGGACATCCCTCCCCCCAGCCTCTGCTTGAACCAAAACCAATCAGAAGACAGACTTACAAAAAGCAATGAGAATCAGTGAGAGACACACCTAAACCCCTGCAGACAAGGGTGACAGGATTAAGGCAACTCCCCTAGCCTCATTTGCAACAAAGATGGGACAGGGAGGCATCTCCATTAGCATACAGAATGGAGAACAGAGATTCCAAAGCAAGAACCACACGGACTCTGGGACCAGAAAAGCAGGGAAGAACTGCATGATGGGGGATCTCTGCTCCAGATGTTAATGAACCAATTCTAGTACCAGAATCAGACCAAATCTAGTAATAAATCCTTTATTGGTATCCAAAATACTGAAGCTGCCTAATTGCATTTTAGCTCCCTCTAAGAAACACCGCCCATTGCCAGGAATGATCTAGCCTGAACAAAGCAAATTTGGTATACTCCCTTGAGCCATCAGTTTACCCATAAACAAATCTAGTGTTCTCCCTTGAACCAGTGTTGTTTCCCTACAAAACCCCCTACCCACGCTCAAGTGTTCTGATGCCTGGATCCAAAATCTGCATCAGTTCCATTGGGACTTTATCTTCTCCTGATTGATCATGCTGGGGGCTCTGCCTGTCTCCAGCACTCCAGACCCTCAGCTACCACCACCACCTGGGAAGCCTGATTGATTCAAGCTTCAGGGAGTTGTGAGACCATTGGGCAGCAAAGCCATCCACTATCACCTGCACGTTCCGAGTCACAACCTTTCGTAGCAGCAGCTTAACGATTGCTTTTTGCTACTTGATCACCTGCAGCCCCCACGTGATTTGCCCATCTCAAATTGATTCTCTGACCGACCGGTATCTATCTGGCGTTGCAAGCTTCCAGAGGGCTTCTGCCACTCGCTCTCCACTGTGACCGGGCTGCTCTCATGTTTGTATTACGCGTTTCAGGGCAGGGAAAGCATGTCGACAAAGTTCTAAGAAAGTGCTCTTACGCATGCGAAAGTTTCGCAGCCACTGCGATCCGTCCCACACCGTACAAAACAATGCGGTCCCACCAGTCTGTTGCTTGTTTCGTGCCAATTCGGCGTTCATGGGTCAGAAGATGCCGTTAATAGCAGTAGCTGCCAAACGCTGGGGCCAGCGGTTATGGGAATTTGCCTCCATCCTCGTCATCGCTGTCCTCGCCTGCTTCAGCAATAGCTGCCTCCTCCTCTCCTCCTGCCCTTCTGCAGTCCATTGTTCAGTATAGTCAGCACGAGAGTACGCGAGGTGTGACACGGTCAATGATACCGTTTGTGATCTCAGGGTCCATGATTGCTGTGCTATGGCGTCTTGCTTCATGCACTCCGCGACAAAAGGCGCCAAGGGACTTGTCTGGCTGCCTTCACAAAAGGTCGCAGGGTGAGGTTGTACCATGGCCACGCCGACCCGGGCACATGCTGTTCTGCTGCACCCATTCAGGCACTGTGCTTACTCACACGAGTAAGTGGGAACTATGGGCTAGCTGGGAAGTACCAGTGCAGCCGTCCTAACTCGCTGGAATTAGAGCCTTGCGCCCGTGATCGCAAGCAATCGTTTGGTAGTGATCGCATTGTGGACGCGCCTAACCGATTTAATAACATGGTTTTTGTAATTCGGTTAACTACTTTCAAAATACTCGTGCGTGTAGCAGTCCCTACTGTGACCGCGGACTGCCACCGAGAATAGAGTACACTGGCATGGCCTGCGGTCTCAACAGCTTTTCCAAGTGCCCACTCCTTCCTCCACTTCACCGCTTCGCCCGACACCTGTCTCCTTCAGCACGTCTAGGTTCATTTCGACTATCCAATGTCCGCGTAGTAACCCACTTGAGTGATATTCTGTATGAGGCACTACAGGATCTTTGCTTTAAAGGTAGAGAGACATTGTGCAGAGAAATGGGAAGCCAACCACAACAACAACCAAAGAGAGAGATGGAGAGAAGCACCTACTTAGCCATAAAGTATTATTCCAGGTCTACATACAAGGGAGCAAACAACAAAACCAGTTACAGTATTAACATCTTAGCTATAATTCTTATCTTCAAAAGCCAGGTTAGAAAACGGTATATGTTGATCACAATCAAGGTTAGAAAGCTATTACCTTGGTGTAGAAAAAACAAACAGGGGGAGCGTGCAGGGA
>NC_133770.1:104281396-104283760 GCF_003597395.2 Chelonoidis abingdonii | reverse complement strand
GAACCCTAATCCGAGTTATCACTATCGAATTTAGCGCTACTCCTCTCGTTTGGGAGGAGTTCCGAAATCGATTTAAGGAGGCGGTTAACTCGATATTAATGACGACGTCGTGTGAACGGATACAGCGTTAAATCGGTATATTGGCCATTAAACCGATTTAAAGTCGCAGTGTAGACCTGGCCTGAGGGTGGCAGCTTGGAAGTACTGCTCAACCCAGCCTGTTGAGTCCAGGGACATATAAAGGGTCAGCTTGGGAGTGCTGATTTCCCTGATCCGCTCAGACGTGCTTTGTTAGTGTGTGTTCATCTGATTCTGGGGCTGGAGGAACCCAGTCCTGGGGAAACTAGGTCCTGCAGGATAGCTCCATTGGGAGGGAACTTGCAGAAGGGAAAAGTAAAGCTCCCTGTGAAAACACAAGTGACACAGGCAGTACATTGATAGAATTACAGACCCCCGCTCCCAGAAGAGTAAACCTAATAAATGCGCATACCCCAAAGTAACTGGCAAATCTGGTAAGAACCCACTCCCTCTTCTCCAAGTCCGACACCAAGCCCAGCTCAGTCAGACCAGAAAATCTGGCACCTTCAATGGAATGCAAGCAAGAGAATTTAGCGACTATCCCCCCAGTCTGTATTAGCACATTATAATATATTAACAGATAGAAATGCTCCAAAACAATGTGCACGTTTAAACAAAGATGCATTCATTTAATTTGCCAAACTAGACTTGAATCTTCTTAAAAATCTCTAATAATTAAGGTGAAGTCTAGAGCAGTTTCATAAACCGTACACCGACCCAAACTGGCAATGGGATTCTTAAAGTGACTCCGAAAGAGTAGTGCATCCATAATTGATCTGAAGCTAAGATCCGTCAGACATTAAGCACGTTTCCAATTAAGCAGTGCTGCTGCTTTGTCACTAGTGTTTTGTGTGTCATATTTGATCTCTCTATGCAACCTCCCACCTTGTCATGATTCCTGGAAAACAGATACTTGGAGGCTGAGAATACTGAAAGCTATAGATTTATTATAGCATCCTGGCACACAGAAAAAAACATTTGTCCTCTGATTTCTTGGAGCAATAAGAAGTGGCTTTTGCTGGTAAACATGCAGATCAATATTTATGCCTGTGTTCAGTTGCAATTATAGTTGTCTGGGTGGCAGACAGTGCTTTAATGGTGCTCCATTACTCAGCGCCTATTTCGAGATTAAGCTCGATTCAGCTGACATGTATTTCCTTACTGGAGATAGGATACTTTTTCATCAAAGTCCTGCAGGTTGTGTTTACTGACCTCTGTCTACTCCACTCCTCTATTGCTACTATAGGCAGAGCTGGAAGCACCACTGACACTTAAGGTTGCCGCCACTTCACATTATGACTGTTTTCAGTTGCTTATAATTTTTCCAAACGTTCACTGTTTGGGATGAATTTTTTCTATGCTGTGTGTTTTACTTGGGCTGACTTTTGGGGGAAAGTTTCAACAAAAGGTGGTTCAGTCTTTTCTGAGAATGAGATAAGCAAAAAATATGTTGTTTTCCCAAAGTTAAAAAAAAATTCTTACAATTCTATCTGTGAGAATCTCTGCTGCTTCCATGTTTTCCATTTTGCTTCCTGTCAACCAAACATCTGTGAAACCCATGAATAAAGTGTGTGTCTCATTCCTGCTAAATCTGGTCTATATAGAGGATGACTGCCTATTACTGCTGTCAATTACTCCAATAGCTCAAGAGGCAGAGATCTGGGTGGTAGATATAAAGGTCCCAACCCTGCTGATGAACCATTTGAGAATGATTGATTTTCAATTTTTCAGTTTACTTCTTTAAAATTTTGGAGATTTTACACAAAAACTTTATGGAAAAGCACAGGCCCCTGCCTCATTTGTTGCAGAAACTGGGACAGTATCATGTCATAACAGTTAAAGAAAGCCTTGCAACAACTCCACTGAATGTCTTAGATGGTCCAAAATGGCATCCTTGATGCAATGTGACCTCATACATATGGAAGGTGGTAAGGTGATAGTTGGAAGGTGGTAAGGTGATAGGGAATAGCCAGCATGGATTTGTAAAGAACAAATCGTGTTAAACCAATCTGATAGCTTTCTTTCATAGGATAATGAGCATTGTGGATAAGGGAGAAGCAGTGGATATGGTATACCTAGACTTTAGTAAGGCATTTGATATATGTCTCGCATGAGTATCCTTATCGATAATAGGAATACATTTAGATGGCTACTATAAGGTGGAGTTATAACTGCTGGATAACGTATCAGAGAGTATTCATGGCCTCCAATCCTGCTGAAAGTATAACAAGTGGTTCCGCAGGGTCTGTTTTGAGGACCAGCTGTGTTCTTAATAGTGTTTCTCTG
>NC_133770.1:104223982-104280927 GCF_003597395.2 Chelonoidis abingdonii | reverse complement strand
AAGGAAGGCTGAAAGAATTGGGTTTGTTTAGTTTGGAAAAGAGAAGACAAAGGGGACATGATAGCAGGTTTCAGGTATCTAAAAGAGTATCATAAGGAGTAGGAGGGAGAAAACTTGTTCACCTTAGCCTCATGATAGAACAAGAAGCAATGGGCTTAAACTGTAGCAAGGGAGGTTTTAGGTTGGACATCAGGAAAAAGTTCCTAACTGTCAGGGTAGTTAAACATTGGAATAAATTGCCTAGGGAGGCTGTGGAATCTCCATCTCTGAGGATATTTAAGAGTAGGTTAGATAAATGTCTATCAGGGATGGTCTAGACAGTATTTGGTCCTGTCATGAGGGCAGGGGACTGGACTTGATGACCTTTCGAGGTCCCTTTGAGTCCTGGAGTCTATGAATCTATGAATCTATAAGGTCATGTTGTGCGGAGGATGCCATTTTAGACAAAAATGACATTCTCCATGGGGGCTAGATAGCCACCACAACACAGAGCCAGTTGGGCATTCAGGGCATGTGATGCATGACTTGCATATATCAGTGGCATGCCACTCAGTTGGAAGGTGTCTAGTGAATGAGGCAGGGGACTGCAGGAAAAGAAAAGATGATCTTATACTTCAGGTGGTTGAACGCCATTCTGGAGAATGGGATTCTATGAGCGCCTCTGCCACAGAATTCCTACGTGATGCTGGGCAAGTTACACAACCCAAACTTTTCACAAGTGGTGACGAATTGTGTGTTACTCATTTTCTGGGTGCCCAATCTGAGATGCTGGGTCTGATTTGCAGAAGTGCTGGCCACTCCCAAATGCAACTGAAGTCAATGGGAACTGTGCTTTGAACATAAAGTGCTATATGATATTAAGTACCCTGAACAAATCAGGTCCTAGGCATCACAAATTGGGCAGCCAAATTAGTGGGCTCTTTTGACCTCTATCTGTCTGTGCTTTAATTCTCCATGTATAAAATAACAGCTCCTCATCTCCCTGGAAATAATTTCTTTAATGTTTGTAAAGCACTCGATGCTATAGTGATGAGCACCATAGAAAAGCCTGTGAAGAAATTAATAAGTCTATATTCAGAGCACGGTTTGAATAGTGTGCAGTAAATAACGCAAGATGATAAAACAAAATATTGACTAGCTGTTCATTTAATGAGCACAGTCCAACCTGTGAAATGAATAAGGCAGGGATCCTGCATGAAAACATAGTATGTCATCATGTTTCATAATGCATATACACAAGGGAGTTGAATTCAAGTTGCACAGGAAGATAGGCCTTGTGGCGGGGTTTGACTAAGTAAGGCTATTGACTATCATGGTAGTGGAGGTGGTAAGCTAGACTGGCGTATAGAAGATCTGATAGATAGGGTGGCACAAGTCATCTCTCTTGCTAATGTGGAGCACTGTTTCTACTATTAAAGAGAAACATGACTAGTTTTGAAGAAGGCTGTCTGGTCATTATGGATTAATCACTGGTCACACCCCCAAAGGAAGAGACCTGCAGGGACTGATCATAGTTGAGCCTGTGGAGTAACCAGAGAAGAATGCAGGAGGCTGTAGCCTGGGGTCTCCATGTGAGAGAGGAGACTTGTGAGAGATAGGTGAAGGTAGGAGGTCTGTCACCGGGTGAGGTTCAGTGGAAGAGACCAGAGAGGAGTCCAAGTGCAGCTAACCCAATAACCATAACAGAAAGGTGCCATTGTATAGGAACCCCACATAGCCTGTTTGGTAAGCTGAAGCTAATCATCTGACTATTCCTTTAGCAGCAGTGTCTTCCATGTGATCCCTATACCTGGAAGCTTTTCCCCATACCATCTGCTGTATCATCACCCTTTCTTCCTTCCTTCAAGTGCCTTGTCAAAATACACGGCAAGGAAGCTTGTAAATCATTTGCCTTTTAAAACAAATCTCCTCCTCCTCTTCCCCACAAAAACCTATGTAACATTAACACTTCAGCATCACCCATGCAAGTGACCACATGATCTTTTTGTTGTTGCCATCACCTTCCCCTTCCTCATTCACTTCCTGTTCCTATTTTTAACTTAAATTATCAATTCTTTGTTTTGCAAAGTCCCATATATAATAATAGTGGGTTAGATCCAGGTGTAAATTGACACAGCTCATTGAAGTCAATGGGCCACACCAATTTACACTTGCTGAGGATAGAGCCCATTAGCTCAAAGAACAGAATAATGTGTTTGCATAGTTTGAAATTTCTGGGAATTGTCTGCAGCAAGTTAAAGAATGACACTGAAAAACCAGAGTCCTTGCCCTTTGACTGCTGGACTGCAGCCTGTCCTCCATTTTCCATGCTATTCTGGAAAACATGGAGTAACCTTCCCATAAGAATCTTGGTATTAAATATGACTTTCTAAAAACCAGCCTGTACTGGGGATAGGCAACACACTAGGTCCCCAATCCCATGAGACAGAAAACAGCATGCCAGAATGCTATGAAGGGCTGCAGTAGCCAGCCAGGCTGTACAGCCATCTGGCATTCTTTGAAATTAGGTGAGTTGTCATTAACTGGCCCTCTGCTTATTCAATTTTTGGGTGTCCCCAGAGACCGGCGGATAATTGAGCTGTGCTGCATACATTATACAGGATTCTATAACTACAATAGAAAAAAAAATTAAATTTAGTAAGATCCTTACCTTTCCACTATTACATAGCCAACTTTTCCATAACTCACATGTGGAGTTTCAATTGCCTTCACATAAAGCAGATCCTTAGCTGATGTAAATTATCATATTGCCATTAACTTCAAGGGAGCTATGATAGGGTCTGGCTCCTAGAGCTTTACTGCACAAAACAGTAAGACAATCACTAGGCCTTATTTTAAAATGGTTTTAAAAGACAATTAGCTTGATGCAGGTGAATATTCAAGTGGAAACAAAGATAAAGGGTCTGGTGGAAAAAATGCTACTTTCCTTGCCAATTTATCTCCTTAGTCAATTGATATTTCACACTGTAAGAGCTGATGCTTTTCAAATGCAATGTCAGATGTGTGGAAATTCAGAATCTAAGTCCGCTTTTTCTTTACTGTCAAAAAAATAAAATAAAACAGCCTTACTTCCCCCCTCCACACATGGAAATCAATTTACACAAGATATCCTCTACTATCTGAACTCTGGTTTCCGCAGAATGCAGTTTAATGACAGTCACTCATGCCCCTTGATAATAGTGGGCACTATGCATTACAACCTGACTTATCAACATCTGAAGGCCTGAATAGGTCTGCAAACCTCTTGCAAACTTAGAATTAGGCTGTAGTTATTTGCTGTGATTGTGACAGAATAAACCCTACACATTACTGTGTGTTCAAATCCTACACACTATTGCAATAATTTATGTACAAGGCATGTCTTGTAAGGTATCGTGTGAAAACTAATAATTTCCTGGTCAGCATCATCCTGATAAAATGTGTGTGGCAACACTGTATGTCAAGCTATAAGATTTCCCCATATGGTGTTATTAACACATGTTCCAAACCCCACAGCCCTGCCCAAACTGAGGTTGGCAAACAGGACTGTACTAAACAAAGGAATGTGCGCTCTGCTTAATTTGTATTTAAGCAGTAAACAGAGCCATCAAATGGGAAGGGACACAAATCTCAAACAGGTGAGGAAAAGCCAACAGGGGAAATCCTTTCACACAGACTCTTTGTCTTTTAGTGCCTAGCTGGAAATGTTTTTCAAAAGAGGGACTGAAAGTATAAAAAGGAGGGAAAAACACCCCTAGGCACCCCATTTCTCCCCCTGCCCATCACATTCACTACACCTGAAGAGAAAAGGGAAGCAAGCGTTGCACTCTGGGGGAGGGATCCTGACCTACTGGGTTTGGTCAGTAAAACTGTTGAAAGCATATGGTAAGAAACTTTGCTTGAATCTGATATACAGGATAGCATCAGAGTTATGAACACTCGAGTTACAAACTGAGCTCATTTGGAACCTGAAGTACACAGTCAGGCAGCAGCAGCGACAAAAAAAAAAAAAGGCAAATACAGTACAGTACTATGTTAAACTTAAGCTACCACAAATAAATAAATAAATAAATGTAATAATAGGAAAGCAACATTTTTATTCTGCATAGTACAGGACAAATATTTCTGGGGGGGGAGGGGGAATATGGAACCAGGGGTTTGTTCAGGACACCCTGAAGCATAAGGAAGGCCGGTGAGAGCCAGAGTGTAATCCAAGTGCAGCTGGTAATACACCCAAGGTTGCAGGGCACAGGTGATGCAGCTGCGGATTAGTCTGGTTTATACCATGATATGTTACAGTGATATTTAAATAAACATTTCATGTTATAACTGTTCAGCATGTACTGATCTCCTCTACTGAATTCCTTCTTTGAATTCACATTTTAAAGCAGAAGTAAGGAAGTTTTTCTTTTGGCTACATTTTAATAAATAAAACACCACCACTTCACTTGGTGAAAACACATTGTAGATAAATTCTAAGAAATTAAACCCTACAAACACTCCTGTGAGACAGTTATTAATATCTCCATTTTACAGATGGGGAAACTGAGGCAGGGACAGATTAAGTAATTTGCTTACAGTTGCACAGGAAGTCAGTGGCAGCACTAGAAATAGATCCTGCACTCAACACCCAGTTCTGTGCTGTAAACACTTCTAATGCTTATCGGAGATCTTCTGGATGTCAATTTAAATTAATTAACTGACCCTATATTGAATTATAGGATTTACAGAAGACCAAATAGAGCACTCAAACAAGAGTTACATGCATAAGTTTTGTAAAGGAGAATACCTCCCCCACAACTCCTTCTTATCTCCAAATATTACTCAATCTCATCCTCCTCTGGCCCTTTTATCAACCAGCCAGGAGTGGCGCCAGGATTTCTGGTACCCTAGGCAGAATTCGGGGGGTGGCATTTTGTGCCCTCCCCACGGGGCACGCAGGAGCTTCCGGTTCCGCTCCCATCGCGCCGCCGAAGAGGGACTCTCTGCCGAAATGCCACAGGCGACAGCGGCAGTCATTGAGCTGCTCAA
Organism: Chelonoidis abingdonii; assembly: GCF_003597395.2. NCBI lineage: Eukaryota > Metazoa > Chordata > Testudines > Testudinidae > Chelonoidis > Chelonoidis abingdonii. The sequence continues at coordinate 104,275,917 of NC_133770.1, read as the reverse complement.
TTGCCTGCCGCTGTTTTCTGCGGCAAGTGGGCAGAAGGTCCTTCTTCAGAGGCATGACAGGAACGGAACTGGAAGCTCCCGTGCGCCCTGTGGGAAGCACACAAAATGCCGCCCCTGAATCCTGGCGTCCTAGGTGACCGCCTAGAGTTGCCCAGTGGAAGCGCCGGCCCTACAACCAGCCCTCTTCACTCATCCTATCATATGCCAAACCTTTCAGGAAAAGCCTAAAAAAACTAGTGGTCTTTTCTTTGTAGATTCGGCTCAAGTTTAGGAGACAAGGAGGAAACTCCTAAGTTAAGGATCCCCCACCACATCCCCGCCAGAGATGACCCTGCTGCTAGTTCTCTTCCCTTTCTTTCACATCAGCAGGGAGCTCTCAGCTCAGGAACCTCAGATGACCTCAACTGTTGCAACAGTATTTGAGAAAAGAGATAGACAGTCTCTCAGATGCTGGGAGCCAAACTATTTAGGGCATTAAAAATTGCCGAATGGATAATAAATCCTATTAAATGTACACTGGGCAAAAGGACATTTTCTCAGGTACATGTTGTGAAATGAATTGGTGAAACTAAACATGTCCAATACAGAAGCCACTCAAAATAAATCAGTTCCCAGAACCTGAAAGTAGGTTAGGTAATTTCTAGGCCTGGCAGGTTATTAACACCACTTTATACTAGATTTTGCTACTATTACGACGTCATTAGCAAATTTAACATGCAAAAAGACCAGAAAAAATGGATCCATCTGTGTGAACAGGGATTATAAAAATTTAAAGCAAAATTATGTAGTGTCCCTGTGTTAAGAAACCTTGACTTCAACTGTCCTTTTATTTTCTAATCTAAACAGATAAGTCACAGATGGCCCTAAGGCTAAGTTGCATCATGGAGTGGAAATGGAACATCTAAATGCTATACACATCAGTAGAAAAACTGCCAGGACTGGCAACTGTAGGTAATAAACCATAAGTAGCACATTCCTAAGGGGAACAATTTAATACACTATACCTGGCAGCTCTTGCAGCTTCACTGCCTGGGAGGAGCTCGCAGCCCCACCGCCCCAGAGTGCTGGCGGCACAGTGAGCTGAGGCTGCGGGGGAGAGGGGACAGCCTCCCTAGCTGGGAGTTCAAGGGCTGGGCAGGATGGTCCCAGGGGCCAGATGTGGCCCACGGGCCATAGCATGCCCACCTCTGCTCTAGACCATACTGCCTTCCTGGTTTTGATATTGGGTATACTAAGCTGCTGTTACACAGCCGTGACCATAAACAAACACATTTATTTTAAGAAACAGAACTGTCATTCTAACTGGTTTATTAACTAATTCTCAAAAACTCTGAATTGAATTGAATGGCTTATTAAACAGTTTTAAATAGCTAACAACCACTGCAAATGCATTTACTTTATTTCAAGGGGTATCCATTTCAATCTAAGGCGCCTAGAATGGAAAGGGCAAGCCTAAAAAATAAAGTCAATGTATTTGCAGTGGTTACTGATTGTATTATACCTCTTCTCTGCTGTAAGTATGTGGTGTATCTGCATTATCTGAAGACATCACTGCATTACCGTACACACTGGAGAGCAGGCTTAAACAGTATTGATACCTTTTAAAAATTTTGATCAGAAACCTTCAAAACAAGGCATCAGTCATGTTTTAATTTGTAATTTAAATAACAGAAGAATTTCCATTAAAAGAAACACAAAATCACATAACTTCAAAGATCTGGCTTAAAAAGAAAATGTAACAGTATTTCTGCATAATTTATATTTTCCTCTTTTGTTTGTAATAATGGGAGCTGAGCAAGTAATTCACAGTGACTAATTTATTTCATTAACTTATATTTTTGCTGCTTGTGGAATATCCATCAATAGACTGCCAACTTTTCAAATTTATTCATACTTAACATTATTTGATGAATATCTTTAACTATTTTTTCTGTACAGCTTGATTGTAAATATACAGAATGGGTGAAAGTCACTCCTGTGCAGCAGGTCAGTATTATGTACAGTAGATCTATATATACTCCACTTCTGGTGTTGGCTTGAGTAGGACTTAAGTAGTGAATAGATCTTTTGCAGGCCTCTGGACCAGGGTAAATTTCAACCAAAGTGAGCTGTGTTGCTAAACTGGGACTGGTCAGATAACATACTGCCCAGAATCCCTGTTTGGCTGGGACAATGCTGGATTTTGAACACAGAGCCAAGAGAGTTTGTGTCCTAGTAAAGTTATGTGGCGCTTGGCGAGTGGAAAAGCCTTTCTATTCATGCCATTAAAACAGCTACCAACTCTTTTGCACCTGGCCTGAGTCACTGCGAGTTTTCTTAGAGGGGTTGGAAGGGCACCACTTCTGGTGAGTGACTTAATCACCAAGCTATACAGTCATTCTCACTCACTCTCTTGGCCCAATGATATTTAAGTATTTGTACAAAGTGGAACAGCTTCATCAAGAGAGACTGAATCACAGAGTTTAAGGCCAGAAGGGACCACCAGATTACCTAGTCTCACCTCCTGTACATCATAGGTCACCACCACCACCCAAGCACATGTACAATAAACCCAACACCTGGAATTAGACCGATGTACTACAGCCCATAGGAGACTAAACTCTTATTTGCCACAGGCAGAAAATAGGATGGACTCATGCCCAAGGTCGCTGCAATGAGCTTTAGGAACCTAAAACACAAACCAGAAGGGATCTACCCCCACCCCCGGGCAGCCAACCCCTGCCCGCTATCATCGCAATCAAACCTGTCACACAACCCCCCACACAATTATATCCCGCTCTCTCTTAAAACTAATTAAACTTCCTCCTGAGAGGTTGTTCCAGAACTTCACTACTCTTATGGTGAGAAACCATCTAATTTCCAGCCGGAATTTATTCATGGCTTATTTGTTCTCATGCCAACACTGAAAGCAACTCTCCTCAGAATAGCCCATATACTATTAGTTAGGATGCTCACGTGGTTGTGCATGTGTGTGATCTGAGTTCAGTCCCTTCTCCAGAGCAGGGAATCAAACATGGGTTTACTAATTCCCTGACAAATGCCCTAACCACTTGACTAAAGGCAGGTGGTGAGAACACACATGAGACGAGTGCTCTAACCACGGGTCTACAAAGTGAGGCATAACCAGTTAAAAGACTTTTCTCAAAGAATACTTATCAATGGTTCACTGTCAAACTGGGAGACTGTATGTAGTGGGGTCACTACAGGGGTTAGTCCTAGGTCTGGTACTATTCAATATTTTATTAATGACTTGGGTAATGGAATGGAGAGAATGCTTATAAAATTTGTGAATGACGTCAAGTTGGAAGGGGTTGCAAGCATTTTGGAGGATAGGATCAGAATTCAAAATGACCTTGACAAATTGGAGAATTGGCCTGAAATCAACAAGATGAAATTCAATAAAGACAAGTACAAAGTACCATACTTAGGAAGGAAAAATCAAATGCCCAGCTACAAAATGGGGAATAACTGGCTAGGTGGTAGTTCTGCTGAAAAGGATCGGAAAGTTATAGTGGATCAAAAATTGAATGGGAATCAACAATATGATGCAGCTGCAAAAAAGGCCAATATCATTCTAGGGTGTAGTAACAGGAGTGTTGTATGTAAGATACGGGAGATAACTGTCCTTCTCTACTTGGCATTAGTGAGGCCTCAGTAGGAGTGTTGTGTCCAACTCTGGGTGCCACATTTTTAGAAAGGTGTGGAGAAACTAGAGAGAGTCCAGAATGGCAACAAAAATTAGGACAGGTTTAGAAAAACCTGACCTATGAGCATTTTTTTTAAAAAATGGGCATATTTAGTCTTTAGGAATGAAGACTGTGAAGGGACATGATAACAATCTTCAAATATGTTAAGGGCTGCTATAAAGAGGACTGATCTATTGTTCTCCGTGTCCACTGAAGATGGAGCAGTAGTAATGGGCTTAATGTGCAGCAAGAGAGAGTTAGGACAAACTTTGTAACTATAAGGGTAGTTAAGCTCTGGAATAGGCTTCCAAAGGAGGTTGTGGAATCCCTGGGACTGGAGGTTTTAAAGAACAGATTGAACAAACACCTATCAGGTATGGTCTAGATTTATTTGGTCCTGCCTCAGCACTGCGTGCTGGAATTCAGGAACACCTGAGGTGCCTTCCAGGCATACATTTGTATGATTCTATGAAATTAGGCAAAACTAGCTCGCCCATCCCTACAAGAAATGATCTCTAAGTACGGTGACACACAGAGCAGAGTAATCTGCCCAGACTGGTTGTGCATGAGACTGTTTCTAGTCAAAATATGAGTGCACATTTATGCTACTTTTCAGCATGTGGTTAGGCTGCAACTGCACAGTAAGCTAGAATTTGCCCATTTTATATAAAATAATGCACACTCTGAAGATCAGTGCAATGCCCAGGCACAATACAGTGAGCTAAAGATGGAGATACTAAATTTCCTATCACTCAGTTCTGACCTTTACTTATATTAAGGCAGTCACTTTGGATTTCCATGTGTGTCATTCTAGTATATTTGGTGGAAAATTAAAACATGCCCCTTCTTTCCTCCATACAGCTTTGTATAACTGTTTCTTTCATTTCCAGGCCTATATAATATTTGATGTTATGACTTATGAACCTTGAAGGTGCACTCAGTTCTCTGAATTAGCTTTCTGTGCTATTGTGGTTTTACAGGGCTGGTACTGGGGTTTATTGGTGCCCTTTGTGAACTTGTCATGTTCATTTCCACTCTTTGCCCCTTTGAAGCAGCAGCATAAGTAATAAATTGGTACTAGACATGACATGGTTACAGGTGAAAGAGTTCCTTTTCTTTCATGATGAGGAAAAAACTCAAGTTGTATAAGACATAATAACTTCATAAAAATGCAGTAGGTAGGAAACTTAGTGGAATGAAACTTTGCCTTTTGTGCAGCTACACTTAACTGGTGTTATCAAATCTTTCTGAATGTCAGATGAGACTTGTGTAATTTTATTCAAAATGACAGAAACTGGAGATGTTTAAATGTCTCTAGTATCAGAGGGGTAGCCGTGTTAGTCTGGATCTGTAAAAGCAGCAGAGGATCCTGTGGCACCTTATAGACTAACAGACGTTTTGGAGCATGAGCTTCCGTGGGTGAATACCCACTTCATCAGATGCTTATGGCATCTGCACTAAGAGTGCTTATGGCATCTGACGAAGTGGGTATTCACCCACGAAAGCTCATGCTCCAAAATGTCTGTTAGTCTATAAGGTGCCACAGGATCCTCTGCTGCTTTTAAATGTCTCTACATTCTTGTCAGTTATTTTTTCACACATAGTACATAGCATCTTTCAGACATCTCAGATACTATACAATAAGCAATAAAATAATGAGATTGCTCATTCTACAAGATTGCCTAGGTTACTCATACAAAACAATTCCCAGAGATGGTCTAGAGTAAAAAGGATAGAAATCTGTAATTTAGAAGCTATGCGAATATTCTTGGCAATGAGGGAAGTATGGAAGACTGTGGGAGGAAGAAAAGGGTGGTGGGGATTACTGTCAGTTTCAGGCAAAAGTGAAAAATACCTAAGATCTAATCCTGCAAAGTGATGTTGAGTATCCTGAGATTCCACTGATGTTAATAAGGGCTGAGGATGCTCAGTCCTATGCAGGATCAGGTCCTAGCACACGGTAAGATTAAAGACAGGGAATGTCTCAGATTCTTAGCGAGAGGTCCAGATAGAACAGTGTACCACACAAGTGAAGAGCAGCCACCACATATGAAATACAGGAAACTGGGAGAAATATGAAGAAAGATCTGAAGATTGAGAAGCTGGTGGGCAGTGGTAGCTGTAGATGGGGCACTAACCTTAGCTGCAAATGGACTTGTTAGTTAAGAGTACTGCTGCACATGTTCCTAGATCAGTGGTTCTCAACCTTTCCAGACTACTGGACCCCTTTCAGGAGGCTGATTTGTCTTGCGTACCCCCAAGTTTCACCTCACTTAAAAACTACTACTTTCAAAATCTGATTTAAAAATACGGAAGTATCACAGCACACTTCAGTTACTGAAAAATTGCTTACTTTCTCATTTTTACCATATACTTATAAAATAAACTGAAATTTTAGTTTGTACTCACATCACTAGTGCTTTTCATGTAGCCTGTTATAAAACTAGGCAAATATCTAGATGAGTTGATGTACCCCCTGGAAGACCTCTGTGTACCTCTAAGGGTACACACACGCCTAGTTGAGAACCACTGTCCCAGATTAAGCAGCCCATACAGAAATCATGTTTCTGCCTCTTTGGAGCTCGCTACTAGAATATGTAGTAAACAGCCTGATACAATGATACTGTCCTATTCTGGATGATGGAAGGACTATGCAATTCAGCTTAAGACATGAATGGTGCATAATAATTGTATTTGTGGCTTATCTTCTTCAAATCTCTTTAGAAACACAGGAAATGATTCACCTTGGGTTTTGCCAGCTTTTGCCATAATGGCTCATTATAGCTTTTTGCTACCTTGTGTACGGACACACCTGAAGGTGACTAAGGGCTGATAGAGATGTGGCAATAAATGAAGTCTCTTGGGACTCTACCATAGAGAGCTCAGTCAGGGAAAGCTCTGAGTTGAGAAGCTGTTGGTCAACAGGCTAGGGCTTGTGTCTCTATTTTTTGATTTCTTAGATTGCATTTAATGTTTCTATTTGGATTGCTTTTTAACTTCTTCCTTTCCCTTTTGACAAGAAACCAATTAAAAAGCATTTTGTATTTCATTAATGAAGAAAAGCCGTCCAGGAACAAATTCCTGTACCCCCCTGGCATCCTACCCAACCTGGTCTACATTTTGTTGTGCCTGGTGCTATCACTATTGAGAGAACCCTCAAACTATTACTTTATTATTATTATTATTTTATTTTTACTAGAATGACTATTTTACAAAAAAGCAGCTAATTTTCTGTAGCTAGATCTCTCTCGCTACCAGTGAATGGGAAATATATTAGTTTCTTCAAGTAACATGGTACAAGCCATGCTTTTAGTTTTCTAAAAATTCGAACTACTGAAGGTCATATAGGCCTCATAACTAGAGATGGGCATGGACCAGAACACCACATCCAAAACCCGTCACACTTTGAGGACTTTGAGATCTGGAACTGAAGCGCACTGCTCGGTTCTCTCTCACTAATGGGCAGAAACTTGCACCTTGAATCCAAACACCCCTGCAATTCTGTGGATCAGGCCCATATCTACTCAGAGAACAACCTTTCATTGTCCTATTTTTTGTTTGTTTAATCTTTCATACGGTCAAGAATCTTGACAGGAACCTCATTGCTTTTACCTCATTGTGTTAATCTTCAAAGTCTCACTGTTATTAAATAAGAGATGAAAGCTGTGCTGATGTCTACTGGAACATTTTTTTAAAACTGTCTGATTAAGGACTATTCTGGTTATAAATATCCTCCAATTTTCCTTTGCCTTTTTTTAGTACTAGGTACATTTACATAAAAATAGGATCTTGTTTCCAACTATTTGTTGGCTCCTTCTCCTTTGTGGGCCACCTGCAGTCATAATCCTGCTTGGGATATCCAGAGGGTTGTAGAGACAATAAAAAATGCCCAGTTCAATTTAACCAGTTTCGCCTGAGTAAGGACTACAAATTCAAACCCCCTATTTTCAGGCGTCTGCAGAATAAACACTATCTTCTATTATTGTATTTCAAATCTCTGCACATTTGCTTTTAGCAAAAATACTTGCCTACATTTTCTAGGATTTATTATTTCAGGAACTCAGCAATTATTTCTGGAATACAGAGAAATCTTCAATTTCAAGAGAAAAATGTACTCTCTAATTACATTTGCAATTCAATAATTTTTACTTGTTTCTATGTTTCTAATGTAATTCTCCTGACTTGACAGCACACAATATTAAGGACAGTTATGAGAAAAAGGAGGTATATGCTGACTATTTTATTAATCATGTGTATTGTGATAGCACCTTCAATTGAGACTGGATTCATGTCATGGTAGGTGCTGTCCAAGTACTAGTCTCTGACTGGATATAAATGATCTGTGACAGATATGACAGTACCCTTCAATATCCTGGGCATGTCTTATGGAATTAAGTTAAATCATTAAATTACATACACCACCTTTGGGGTTCATTGTATTGAAAATGTGAATGTTTGTGTGCTGTTATGGGATTATCTGGAACTTCTTTAGGAGGAAGAAGGATTAATGTAGTCTCTGGGAGATAATGTGAACTGCAAAAGATTATGTTGAACAATATAGTTGACATGATTGATGTTTTGAGACAATATGGGTGAAGTGGAAAACCTCAGAAGTGGGGAGGTGGGGGAAGGGGAGGAAATTTTGTCCTGAGCGGAGACCTTTTGTCTGTTGATCACCTGTCACAGGAGGTCTGTTCAAAGATTCAATCTGGATTATCCAGGGCCAATGGACAAAGGAAGGATTTTTGGATAAACAGCTTGGTTTTAAACAGGCTCAGGGCGTTCCTCCTAATCCAGCAAGCTGACAGGACCTCTGGTCCATGGAAGGCTCCAATCCTTCAGGAAAGGTTGGAAGGCGTTGACCTATCGAGGCCCCATGAGATGGGGTGCTAGTTGGAATCTGAGGCTGTTATGAACTTGTCAGCACAGAATAGAGCCCTGTGTGGGTTCTGATGCCCTAATCACCTGCCAGAGCTTATGTCAGAGTTGGGGTGATCTCTGGTAAGCTTATTAGCATGCATGTCGGTTCTTCTATTGTTTTTAATATTTTCTCTGTAATGCTTTTATCTTAAAAATATAATATGTTGTAAAGGAAGGGCAGTGTGCTAACTTATAAGTGTAGCAATTACACTGTGCACGATTTCTGAGGAGGGGAGGGAAGTGAAGCAGGAACCTTAGGCAGACTGTCTTTTGCTAGGAATAACAGTGAAAGTAGAGAATCATTCAGCCTAGAAATAACCCAGTCAGGAGGGAGAGAGATGCAGGTCTCCATCCAAGAAAGGCAAAGCCTTAGAAGCCAGAAGCCTGAGTGTGGGTGTTCTTGCTGAACCACTACAGGGAAGCACAGGTGCAGTTGTCCTGAACTGTGACATGGTCATAGGAAGAAAAGCTGGCAGGATATGTTGTTTCTCTGCAAATAAAGGTAGTAAAAAAAAAAAAAAAAAAAAAAAAGAGGGGAGCCTGATCTCAAAAGAAGACCGGATTCCTTAAATCAGTGGAACTGCTATTTATAAGCATGGATTTACCAGAGTTAAATAACGTGGACTAAGAAAAAAAAAAAAAAAAAAAAAAGAGAGAGAGAGAGGAAGGAAAAAAAAAAGACAGGTAGAACTGTTTCTCAGCAGGATGGTTCCAAAATGCTCCACAAAAGCACAAGTTGGATTTGTAAATATAGCTTCATGTTCATCTTTCAAGACAAGAAAGCATCAAATCTAACTGAACAGAGATAATTATGACTGAGTATCATTGATTAAAAACAAAAACAAAAATCAAACACTCCATCTCTCAAATATACCCCTTTTCCAAGATGGAATATAGGACATTACAAACTGTACATATGATGATGTATAGATAATCACTTTTGTATACACACCTCTGCTAGGCGAGACTTCCTCCAGATTCACTGGAACTGCTTCTAGCCAGGATAATGTAGCAATTAGGAGCTTTAAATGCACTAGATTCTGCCAGTAGTGTGCCCTTCAAACTGTGCTGAACATATGTAACAATGTTAACCTTGACTTCCACTCCCCTCACTCAGCATTCTCCCTGGCAGTTGTTATTTAGTTTGATCAATGGCAACCGGCAGTGGTGCAACAATTATACCAGTGAGTCAGGGTCTCTCCAGAGATTTTTGTTATGCACAGTAAATTCTTTTTGTTTCTCTGGCACTGATATTCTTTTATTTAATAAAATGTCCCACTTTGAAAGACAGTCAAAAATATATCTAGGTTTAAAGAACTGACTTACTTCAATAATTTTTGATAAGGGGTGTGAGAACATATTTTGAGAACCAAAGGGTTGCAGGCTGCAGTAAAAGTTAAGAACCTAGTAAAAAATGAGATGTCCAGTGGGTGTCTTACTGCAGACACTACGAACATCACAATCTCATGTGCTTATACATATAATTTTTCCTCTCTGAAAATGTCTAATAAAAATAAATTATTAAAATATAATCTCACCTATAACTTTTCCCAGGAAGAGCGCCTTTGGGGAGTTGAACTGAGTGTCAGAAGCTGTTGGCAGGCTGTAACTTGCTGGAGGATAATGATCAAGCTGGGGAAAGTAAAAAACAAGAGGAGACTTTTAGAACCATACCCTGTTACACTGCTAGTGAATCAGGTCTTCCTTGTGGAGATTATAGGTACATTTAGATCTCTGTTTCTGGATGCTCTTGTTTTATCTGTGATAACAGTGACAGTACCCTTGAGAGCCAAGGTCAAGCCACTGTTTTGCACGAAATTCATTGTACCTTTATTGGTCAGAAGTAAATGAAGGGTAGTTCAGGACACTCCTTTTATGCACTAAAAAGCCTGCACAAAGAATTAAAATGGGAGGTGTGTGAATGGCTCCAAGGGACACTGCTTTCTAGAAGGTTCTGAGCTCATGCAAGCACATTTATTTCCAAAGATGTGACTATACACAGGCAATACTCTCAAAGAACTACAATTACTGGTAACTAACTTCTCTAGCTTCCTTACACAAACTGTCCAAGCAATAGCCTAAGAGCAGAAGCTCTTGTGCTTATTAAACTGGGAAGGAAGAAAGTGCATTGGTGATGTCATAAGACCTGTAGAAAAACCTCTGTGAGCACATTCAAAAATGCTTTTCAGTTGCACATAACTTTACTATTCACCAACTCTTTAAAGCTTAGTCATGGATGTACACACCAGGTTGAAGTCTTAACGTTCAGCCATTTTTGAGTTATCTCTATGGAAAAGATTATAGCAGTATTTTCTTACTTTAGGCAAATTAAAATTTGTTTATAGTCTCACTTAAATCAGAAATGACTGAACAGATTTCCTCAGACCTGCAAGAAGAAAGAGTTCACCTTTCAGCTGAGATGGGGCATGTAAAATTTCAGTTTAAGAGAAGATGGTTTTTTCCAGAGTTATAAGCAGGTGAAGACAAAGAGTTAAAAATATAACTGGATTGTGACATAAACCACAGCAGGTGCCAACAAGCACATAGTAAATTATGTACTTGATATCAGTTTCCATGGTAAAAGGGAATCTGTCATCTAGCATCACATGCATAATTTCCATTAACGTTAATGTGAGTTACATGTGCAGCAGGTGAGAAAAATACACTTGTCTTCATTCAGGAGACAAATGGTAATGGCTTAAATCTGAGTTAGAAATCCAAAACAGTGCTGCACTCAGTGTTGTCATCATCATAATCACCTGGTTACTGAACTAACAAAGATTTGACAGAGGTATGCCAGGAACAGCTTATTGACATAATTATCCAAGGTCTGATTTTTTCAGTCTCTCACAACCGGTTTTACGTTAGTCTAACACCACTGACTCCAAGAGAATTGTTTCTGATTCATTCTTGTGTGGGAGGAGAATCACGCTCATGTGTGTGTGAAACCAGAAAAGAACTAATTTTCCTGGTTTTCCCCTGACTTATGCTTCTGTAAATCAGCAATAATCCACTGAAGTAAAACCACTATCAGTGGGAAGATAATCAGGCCCAGAAGCACTGCACTTTATTGTGAAATTGGCTAACATTTCCTTTGAACTCTCCTATCTCCATCACCCATCATGGAAGAGCGCTGTCTAAATATTTCTTTTTACTGTAGCACAGAATTCTAGCTGTTGGATCTATATGTCTGAGATCACTAGGACACCTATCATATTTATTTGTACCGTGGGAGCACTTAAGAGCACCAGTCACGGACCCTGTTGTGCTGGTAACTGTACAAACATATAACAAAAACATAATCCCTGCTCCCTAGAGCTAACTATGGCTGGATAATGTACCTGGAAAGAAAAGTGAAATTAAATTATGATTCAATGTGAGCATCTTTATCAAAAAATGTTAGACACCAATCCTGCCAGCCTGTTGCATGGGGAAACTCCTTTTGACTTTAATGTGAGTTCCATGTGTGGAAGAATAAACCCCTTGATGAATCCAAGGGAAATCTCAATTTTGTTATAGAGGGACCGAGTATGGCCTGTTCTGCATATGCATGCTGCAGTGCATCTCCTCAGCCACATGGACTACTGCCAGCACATCAGACTGGTCCTCTGCTATCTATGCTGCCTTCCCATAGAATATCGAGTCCAGTTCAACATCTTGGTCCTTATCTTCAAAGTGCTGAATGAGCTGGGCCCAACATACCTAAAAGGCTGCTTCATGCTCTGGGATGAAGGCTGTGTTCACCAATTCTGCTCCTCAGGCACCATGGAACTCTCTTGGGGGCCAGTCCCAAACTGTGGAAAGAACTCCCACAGGAACTATGGACCATCATAAACCTCACCACCTTTCGCTCTAAGTGCCAGGCACACTTCTTTGACCTGGTCTTCTTTAATATAAACATATTGTGTGTGCGCATTTAAAACAAAACAACATCCTCCCCACCCAAAACCCTACCAAAGCAAAACATGAAGAAGCATGGGGTCATTATAGCTTCTCAATAAAATGGCTGTGAGAATATTTTTAACATAGTCAAAATAACATACTTCTCCCTACCACAAAAATAACCCGAGGCTGACACCTGGCATGGGAAATTTCTCCCAGAACAGTTTAAGTTTGGCAAAGTTACAAGTAACTGAAAACACGGTTTTGTACTGAGATGTGTCAGACAACCTCAATTATACGTGGCGTGGCTTTGCTGCCTAGAACAGAATGCAGGGGAGTGAGGAATTCCCCTTACATCACTTCACCAGCTACCTGTATCACGGAGAACAGTGTGGGAGGGAGATTCTACTCTCTCTCTCATGCAAGGAGGTGGGGATTAGGAGAAACCCAAACCTTGGCTCTGCCGCTTCCATCCAGCGTGCTGGCCAGTACATCTGTGCCAGTGTTTGGGGGAGATATGCTGTGCCAGGGATGGGGGAAACCAAGAGGCAGAATGTGAATCTCTGAATCATAATCTGTTTCTCAATCTGCTCAATGCATGGTGTTAGTAGCAAACCTACAATTGAGCCTATGTCATGTACTTTGAGCTGGTGAAATTTTGCTGTTGCTATCTGCATGGAAATGTTCAAATTTAAGTAAAAACTGAAAAATTAGGTGAAGAAATCCAGAAGTGCAAGTTTCAGATATCTTTATGGATCTCCTCATGAAAGCTCAACTCAAGTTATTTAAATCTCCCCTTTACTTCCCCTAGAAAAACAGGAATATGGGAAAATGACTGGAGCGTATGGTTAGAATGAACCTTCACTTTAAATCCAGAGAAATGAGATTTTATGATTCTTTCCTGGGTGCAAGAAGAAGGAAAAGATTTCTGATTATACATGAAATCAGCCCATTACACCAGCTCAAAGCCCTTGGGGAAGTTCTGGTCTGAATTCAGACCCAAAATTTGTGAGTTGTGCCCTTCTCCATTTTTGACGCTATGAATTAAGGGGAATATTGTTCAGCTGGTGGGGAAATAGTATATAAGGTGCTTAAGGAATCGAAGATAGGTCAGTGGTGAGATTTCTTTTCTCTTATTTTTCTTATTTGTCTGTGTTCTATTCGAACAAGATTATAAAAGAAAAACACAATTTTAGAAGAATCTAATCCAGGACATTTCTAGATCAGTGACTGAAAGAATACAGGCGCTCGGAAGGACTGGATTCTTTCTAAAAGTCATGCTGTACTGCCATCCAGTGGCTGTTCAGGTATCAGCTGCTAGAATAAACTGCTTGCAGTCACAAGAAATACTGCAATTATCTCAGTCTAATGTAGATCAAGACTCATAATAGAAAAAGAATTATTACTATCACATGCTAGTTGAAAAGGATATTGCATTATTTAATGAATACAAAATCAATCTTTTGCATATACATAGGATGGCATCATGTATATGTGTTAAATTATAGCTTCTTGATTATCTTTCTGAGTTTTCATTACAGCTTCTTTTCTTTTAAAAATAATTAATTTCATTTGAGCCGAATATAAATACAAACTGGTAGAAAACATTCAGCTTCAGTTCTCAAGTCACATCAAGCCAACAAGGCTGACTTTATCTGACATTGCTGTTGTTTAGGGAGGTTCAATAAAATTCCATTTCTTTTAGATAACTACTCACTTTGATAATGTAACTCATGCTTGCTGCTGGTGCACTTTACTGGTCTTTCGCAAAATAGCAATAAGCACACCTGGCTCGCACATGAAGTAAAATGCAGTGTAAACTAATCTTTTAGGTAGACCATATCCCCTTGGGGCTGGCAGAGGCCAGGGTCACTACCTAATGCTCTCCTGAGCTCTATGTAGAGGTCCTTCCCTCCTACTTATTCAGGATAGAGGAGAAGAGGCTTTCTGTATCTTCTTCTGATGTTAATTGTAATAATGTCACCTTTTCTTGGACATTTATTGCTATCTTTTACTGCAGAGCTAAAAGAAGAACCCAGGTATCCTTCTCCAACACAGTGCTTTAATAACAAAATTATCTTGAATATATCCAGATACATGACTGCTTCCTACCAAATACCTGTGAGTATTCAGGGTGGTGTCGGCACATTTCACAACAAGCAGTCCAAACCCAGAAGTCCTTACTCGGTTTTTAATCAGTTCTTATTCCAGTAGAATTCCCATTGACTGCTATGAAAACTTTGCCTGAGTGAGACCTGAGCAAAAACTGAGTGAGCACGTCAAGATTTGGCCCAGCATCAGAATTTCACAGCCACATTTTCTCATGATGGTCTAGTGAGTAGGTGACGGTTCAATAATGGCTCTACCACCAATGTAAGGCCTGATCTTGCCCTTCTGAAGGTAATGGGGTTTTGCCATTGGATTCAATGAGAGCAGGCTCAAGTACTGGATACGTGACTGTATGCAACTGAACCTAGAAACTTGCTCTGTGACTCTGAGTAAATCCTTGAACCTCTGTGTGGCTCAGTTTGCTCGAGTGCAAAATGGATATGGAACAAACTGGAATGTAGTGAAGTTTAATTAACATTTGCATTAGATATTCAGATGAAATTTGCTATATAGATGTAATTATTATTTGTTTTAAGTAAGACTCCAAATTTTCTTCTCCAGGGCTATACGCTGATTTAAGAACTACTGCTTAGGCTATTATAGTCTTCTTCCAAAGGGATTAACTGCATTCACTTATAATAAAAGCTTTTCACATTGATTTAAATTGGAAATGCAATCAGCATAAGATGCATCGCAGTTAAAAATTAAACACAAGGCTTCCTCCATCCCCTTAAAAAAACAGATCCTTAGCTCATGTAAACTACTGTTGCACCACTGCAGTCAACAGAGCTACACTGATTTACAGCAGCTGAGGTTCTGGCCCAATATGTGGAAGATATGCAAGCTCAGACGAAGGCTTAATAATTAGGTGTGTTTCTAAATGATGGTCTCAAAATGTAACAGGAGCACTAACATGAAAACAGGGCCCTGTTTTGTCTTAAATTAATTCTTTACGTTGACCACCATCAGCTGAAATAACATTATGGTAATTTCAGATCATTGTGCACTCTTTCCCCCTATGTTTAATTGATGAACTTTATGTCAAATGTTAACAGAAGCAATAATAGATTATTTAATACCAGGTTATTAGAATTAAAGAATGTGACCCCTTGTGCTCAAAGACAACATTAATGGGACATTAATTTGTCCAATACATACTGTCATACAATGTAAAATGTGTATCTATTTCTGGTTATGTTTATTTTATACATGGATTTTTAGGCTTTTAACCTTATTTCTGAGAATATTTTGTGACTTTTTCTGGGCATTTAGTCACAATAGCATTATGTCAATATAATGAGCTCACAGAGAAACACATATGCTTTTATTATATGAAATATATTATATAAATGATCTTTCTGCATACAGGTATCAGGTGAGAGCCAGTGTTTTGTGACATGATCTTAAGGAAGAATTTTGAAAACATTGATTTTTGGGTGGCTCATTTTCTTCAAACAGCATGAGCTCTTTTAATGGAGCCTGATTTCTAGTTGGTGAGTGCTCAGCACATTCTAGAAGTGCAACTCCTCTGAGGCATTTCAAACACTGAGTCATCCGACACCATTTGAAAATCTTGGCCTAACTCTTAGATCTTATCTACATTTGCAGTGGTGGCTAGGGTACAGGTAGCTATGTCCCACAGTGAAACACAGTGAAAGGCTTGGCAGCTTCCCACTGCTGGAGCCTCTGACTGTGGCAAGAAAAGGCTCCAGTGGGGGGAGCTGCTGGAGCTTTTTCCCCACTGCAATGAAAGCCTCTGGCAGTGGGGAAAGTTTCACTACAGTGGGGAGACAGCAGGACACTTTACTGCTAAAAAATAGCAGTGTTGACATGGGAGCTGTGTAGAGAGCTGTGTAAGGTACATACTCTGGAGGTTTAGGCATGACCTCTACTCACCTAAGCTGTGCCTCACCATCTACAGTACTGTTTATACCAGTGCTAGTTGGGAGGGTAGAGTCTGTATTCTACATGTCACGGAAAGTGTAGACTTCCCTTAGTAACAGTAGTGACCAATGATGCTTCATACACATTTGAGTAGACTGAGACAGATAGCGCTTAATACAAAAATGATTAATGTTTGCTGGAGATGAAAACTTTCAAAATGAAGCATCATTAAATGTATATAATGTTGACATCTAGAGTTTATAATAAATACCAATATTACAATAAAATATTCCCCTCCCAGAGAACCACTAGCTGTGTCTTATCATATACACAGAAAGTTAGCAATCAACCTCCACTCTCTGGAAGACTTCATTTCAGCATTTTGTTATATGTATAGTTCATTGCCATTTGTTCAACATGAAGAGAAATGGGTTGAGATTCCACTTGCATTAGGTTTAGGAAATAGGACTCACACTTCAAAAATCTTTTTTATTTCATCTTTTTCTCTTAGGGGTTTTAATTCCTTCAGAAAAAACCTGAAAATTAATCTTGCTTTGGGATCAGATAAGAAAGATTGATCAACTGGCAGAATATGGGATGCCATAAGGGACATTTATCCTGTCAGGGTGGAAAAAATACCAAAATAAGGCAATGAGTTGATGAAAGATTTACAAATTATGGTCTGTAGAGTCTTTCTTGGTTATCTGGAGAATGAAAGCTTTTGAGAACCAGGCGATGTGTAAGGGGTCTGTGAAAGTTGGTTGTTACCACAGAACAGTGGTTTTCAACATGTGGTCTGCAGATCCCTGGGGTTCCGCAGACTATGTCTAAGATTCCCACAGGGGTCCGCACCTCTATTTGAAAACTGTAGGGGTCCACAAATGAAAAAAAGTTGACAACTGCTGCTCTAATATGCGTGAAACTTTGAGACTTTGCTAGTTGATTGACAAGTGGGGGGGTGGAGGGGTGGGAAGAAAAAGATTTGTCTGCAATAATACATAGTTCAGCTTATCAGCAGCAAGTCTAAGGAGTGCAAATGGTTACAGCTTCAGGTTTCATAAAAGCAATACAACCTTAGGGCTATATTCTGTCCTGGGATGTATAGGAAAGATTTCTATTGATTTATTTTTTTTTTCTGTTGAGTTCAATGGGAGTCACACATGTGCCAATGAGGAGAGAAGGTCCCTATGACCTCTGAATTTCAGGATACTAATATTTGACTGTCCCATTTAGTAAAGAGGGATATGGACTTTTTTGCAAATTTTCCAGTCCTTCTGGTTTCAACTCAGTCATAAACTAATGCTTTCATTGTTTTTCTCATGGGATTTTGGTCTTTCTGCTTCCTGTTTTTGATGAAATTGGGAAATGCAGAGCCACACCCAGTTTACTAAACTTCTTTGAATTGCAAAAAGCAAAAAATAAAAAAAATACATTGGGTTCATTTCAAGCATTTGGTGAAGGCTCAGGCTTGCGTTCACTTTATTTGAATTGAATCATCAATCATTACTTATAAGACAGTCCTGTCTCTACCAGAGTGTATTCCAAGAATGTTTTACACTATTTCCCTGAGTACATTCTCTCCATCACGCTTCAAGTCCCCTCCAGCCTAAGAAGAGAGAATTGCCAGTCACCCTTGAATTTTGTATTCTGAGCATGAGTGCTGATGTTCCTGGCATAGGTTCTGATACTTCCATGTGTTACATCTGAGCAGGGAAGGTGCAAGGATGTTTTGCGCCCTAGGCAAAACTTCCACCTTGCGCCCCCCAACCCCGAGCCCTGTGGCAGCTCTCTGCCCCCCCCGCCCTGAGGCGCCCCCCCCATGGTAGCTCCCACCCGGCCCAAGGAGCCGTGAGCCCCAAGCTCACCTCTTCTCCACCTCCTCCCTGAGCACGCCGTTCCCGCTCCACTTCTCCTGCCTCCCAGGCTTGTGGCGCCAATCAGCTGTTTGGCGCCGCAAGCCTGGGCGGGACAGAAACAGAGTGGGGCAGCGTGCTCAGGGGAGGAGACGGAGCAGAGGTGAGCTGGGGTGGGGAGCACTTCCCCTGTGTGCCACGCCCCCCCTTACTTGCTGCAGGTGGCCCTACCTGCGCCCCACTGCCCCAGGTCCCTCTGCCTAAATGCCGATGACGACTGGGGTGGCTGAAGATCCAGCCACCACGGTCGCTGCCAAAGGACCCAAAATGCTGCCCCCAAATGCTAGTGCCCTAGGCGACCACCTAGGTCGCCTAATGGGTTGCATCGGCCCTGCATCTGAGGAAGTGGCATCCCATGGAAGACACTTATGCATAACCCTTTGCAAGACCAGAGGTATAGCCCTCAGGCTTCCAGAGGTAAAATAATAGCTTTATAGAAAAAGATAAACCTTTGGTGAGACTGGAACCAGGGTTTCCAGTGTTTCAAACATATGGCATGTTTTGGCTGTTGGCCTGAAAGAAAAATGGCTTGTTCTGAATGAGATTTGAGTGTATGTGGATCGGTGTAAAAGAACAGTTCATTGTGAGGTGGGTTTCAGATACCAGACTCCATGGTTCCAGAAATAAAAGAGTGTGGACCACTTGGAAATGATTATTTAATGCATCAGGAAAATTTAAGCTTCAAAATATAGGCCCAAGAGAAGAAAAATGTTTTAATATAAGAACATTTAGAAAACAGTCTCATTTTGCAAACTGTAGATGGGAGTATGTTAGATTTAATGCCAGACACTGATATTACTTTCGAACGACATTCATATATTTCATGAAGCTTACATAGGATGGCGAAAGTGTTCCTATAGAAATGTGTTGGTCTGGGTGGTACATAGCCCTGGGGTACATAATACATCCATGGAAATGGCTTTAAAAGAAGGCATGGAGAATTGGAGACCTGCAGAGAATCTACAAATACATCCCAATAAGGAAACTGATTAATATTACATTTTGCTGTGTTCCTTTGGGTATTATTCTATTTAATATTAAAATGCATCCCATTTTTATTTCTTGTGTAACAAACTTAATAGCTCTTATATAGCACAACAGGAAAAACAAGTAAAATAGGAAGTATATTGTCCAGATTCCATCCTCATTTAGAATCTTGATTTTTGGGGCACTGCATGGGAAGCCAGAGGGAGAACGTAGGAGTCTAGCCCTGAGGCAGAAATTCTTTTCATTCATGGCTTTATAAGGGCATAATCCAAAGTCCAATGAAATCAACAGAAAAACTCTCATTGACTTCAATCGACTTTGGATCAGGCCCTAAGCATAGGGAGATTTTTTCTTGGACTTCTTTTTTATTATTTTAAAAAGAGGCTTTATTGATGTGTGAATAACTCTAAACACCATTTCTTTCCCCAAAAACTTGATATTCGATTGAGATTGTTCTGTTGTTTATGATCTGGAAAATACTCTACTGAAGTATTATAACCTTTAATGAAGTCAAAACAAATAAAACTCGCCCTATATGGCCTAAAGCCCAGCTCTTGACTTTCATTTACTAGGATAACATAGTCCCCATTTGTCTTACTTAGCTTTTTCCTGTCCACAGGTGAACTTACGCAGTCTTGGAAATGTGCCATGGCTACTGGTAGTTGACATTTTAATAGAGGTGAGACACAAGAATTTTTATAAGCAAATTTAAACTTTGTCCACGTCATCAAAAAAGCAGAAGAAAAAAAATCAAATGTTTGCCTATATGAATTTTTTTTTAAAATAGTTTTCTTGAAGCCTAGACCAACCGTTAACACCGGACACAATTCCTGAGAAAATAGTGGCATTACAAACAGGACACAGTAGTTTAATGAGGCAATAACTGTTGATTTATTCAGTCACTGAATGAGAAAATTATTTACAACCTGTTTGACAGAGTCCCTGTTACTTTGTTTAAATATGCCGATATTAGCAATGAGGGCCATAATTCCAACAATTAAAATCGTTCACACTAAACATCTGTTTTTAAGCCTATATGTATTTATGTCAAAGACTTTAATCAAGTTCTGATTGACCGGCACAAAGACATAAGTTACTATCTAAGTATTCAACAGACTTATGTTTATCGCATCGTACCAATGGGCTCAATAGTGAACCTCTTATTCTATTTATTCATAAGTGATACCCCTGAGAGTTGTGATAAAACAACTCCACAGAACATAAGTAGTAGTGATATATTGTCAGAGTGAAGATTATTTAAATATTTTGGACACTGAATGTACCCTACAGGGTTATTACGGTAAGTTAGAGAGACAGGTATTCTGAATATGAACTTGCTGTTAACACAAGAAAAACAAACCCCATGCACTGGAGTTGGTGCATTCATGAGAATGACATTTTATAGTGCTGTGAGAGTTTGAGAAACTGCATCGGGCAAGCAAGCTGCCTCATTTAAAGAAGTAAACAATCTGCTAGTCTGGCTGGAAAATGGTTTATAAAAGGAAATACAAGTCCACTTGGTGCAGCAGTATTGTGCCAAAGAGAACTCAAACATTGTGACCTGCCTTAGCACACTGAGGCCTTGTCTACACTGGCAAGTTTGTACACCGTAAAGCAGCTATCTGTGCACACTGTAAAGCCACTTAGTGCACATAAACTGCACAGTTGCAGCGCTGGAAAAAAAACACCCCGATGAGAGGCGTCGAGCTTTCTGCGCCAGGGGTACTGCGCCACGGTGCCAGTGTAGATACCCTGGTCGATTACAGCACTGTGATTGGCCTCCGGAAGGTGTCCCGCAATGCCTGTTCTCGCCTCTCTGGTCGTAAGTTTGAACTCTACTGCCCTGCCCTCAGGTGACCAATTATGAGCCCCACCTCTTAAATTCCTTGGGAATTTTGAAAGTTCCCTTCCTGTTTGTTCGGTGATGCGTGCAGTGGTCTCAGCGCATCTTTCCTGGTGGCCATGCCTGCTCCATGAATCAAGCAATCTCCCACTTGGAGCAATGCCGAGCTGCTGAACCTCATCAACATTTGGGGATAGGAGGCTATCCAGTCCCGGCTGCACTCCAGCCATAGGAATTATGATACCCACGGGCAGATTTCACGATGCATGACAGAAAGGGGCCATGACTGGGACACACTGCAGTGCAAGGTCAAAGTGAAGGAGCCGGAGGCAAACTGCCAGTCCACTGGTGTGCCCATGAGCTACCAGTTCTGCAAAGAGCTGGACACGATACTCGGTGGCGACCCCACCTCCACTGCAAAGGCCACTGTGGATACTTCAGTGGCTTGCATGCCAATTGAGAGTGGATAGAGCCAGGAGGAGAAACTCTTGGATGAGGATGTGGAGGGGGACCTAGAGGCAGAGGATGACTCCAAGGTCAGAGATGCATGCAGTCAGGAGCTCTTCTCTACCCCAGAGGAGTCTAGCCAGTCACAGCTGTCGGAGCTTGGCGAAGCGCAAACAGGAGAAGAGGCCCCTGGTAAGTGACTCTGATTTTGGAAATCGCTGAAGTGAGTTGTTGGGGGCAGGAGGGTTGCAGAAAGCAGGCTGGTGTCTGTATAATGCACATACCACAACATGTCTAGCCTGAGCGGCGGAACAGGGTGTTGATTGACTCCCTCACTTCATGGGAATTTACCTCAGAGATCTCCACAAAATTCTCATGGAGATACTGGGCAATCCAATGCCACAGGTTCGTTGGCAGAGCTGCTTTGTTTCTTGGCCCATTAAGGTTGGCTTTCCCACACCACTCTGCTGTCATGGGGGCGGGCATTGCTGCACACAGCCGAGCTGCATAAGGGCCAGGGTGGAAGTCGCAGTCTTGGAGAAGACCCACCCTTGATTCCCTGCTCACCCACAGCAGTGAGATATCTTCCATAATGAACACAGCGTATGGAAAATGTGGGAACAA
This sequence comes from Chelonoidis abingdonii, assembly GCF_003597395.2. Classification (NCBI taxonomy): domain Eukaryota; kingdom Metazoa; phylum Chordata; order Testudines; family Testudinidae; genus Chelonoidis; species Chelonoidis abingdonii. The sequence continues at coordinate 104,253,622 of NC_133770.1, read as the reverse complement.
TAATGATTATAAGGCCTCTCTCCCCCACAGTGCTGGCTCTCTTCAAGAGCCAAGTGTCCAGTACAGTCCTGCAACACTGATTTCCCCTGCCCCTGCGGTTACTCACCATTTTGGGGGTTTTGTGGCTCGTGTGCTTTCCGGGGGTCAACCAGTTAATGACAGGTATGTGAATCGTAGCTGAAGTACAGTACCCACTGCACTGTACTCCAAAGGAGAAGGTTGGAAAGGGAACCTGGATATACACAAATCTTTAACTGTCCCGGGACCCCATCTCCACCTGGGATCCTCCCTTCCCCCACCTCTCTCAATTCTGATGTGGTTTTTTTGTTTCTCTCCCCCCTCCGGTTGTTGTTTTTTAATAAAAGAGTTCTTTTGGTTTGAAAGCAATTTTTAGTCTATTAACTGAAAGCAAACAGAGCCCTGCAAAGCAACAGGCAATTTTCTTAAACCTTCATAGTACATTGTCTGCACCAATCACAGTCACCTCCTAGCATTACAAGCACTGCATTTCCAAGCACAGCAACAAATATTAGTGGCTTTCAGCTTCAGAGTGCTGCCTCAAGGCATCCCTGATCCTTATGGCCACACACTGCACCCCTCTAATAGCCCTGGTCTCCGACTGTTCAAATTCAGTCTCCAGGCGCTGAGCCTCAGCAGTCCCGCCCTGAGTGCTTTCACCTTCCCTTCATTCGGTCCAGCCTCCCATATAGGCAGAGCCAGCAGGCCTTTAAATGGCCAAAACCACACTCAACAGTCATTCTGCACTTGCTTGGTCTATTGTTGAACCACTCCTTGCCGCTGTCAAGATGCCCTGTGTCTGGCTTCATAAGCCACGGCATTAAAGGGAAGGCAGAGTCTCCCAGGATCACAACGGGCATTTCGACTTCCCCTATTGTGATCTTCTAGTCTGGGAAGAAAGTCCCTGCTTGCAGCTTCCTGAACAGGCCAGTGTTCCGAAAGATGTGTGCATCATGCACCTTTCCAGACCAGCCTGCGTTAATGTCTGTGAAATGCCCACAGTGATCCACAAGCACCTGGAAAACCATAGAGAAATACCCCTTCCAATTAATGTACTTGGTGGTTACGTGGTCTGCTGCCAGAATTGGAATGTGTGTGCCATCTATCACCCCTCCGCAGTTAGGGAAACCCATTTGTCCAAAGCCATCCATGTCACGCATGTTGCCCACAGTCATGGTCTTTCGGAGCAGGATGCATTTAATGGCCCTGTACACTTCCATCAACATGACTCCAATAGTCGACTTTCCCACTTCAAATTGGTTAGTGACTGATCGGTTGCAGTCTGGGTAGTCGGCTTCCACAGTGCAATGGCGATGCGCTTCTCCAATGACAGGGCAGCTCTCATTCTCGTGTCCTTGTGCTGCAGGGCTGGGGTGCACTCATCACAGTCCCATGAATGTGGCTTTCCTCATGTGAAAGTTCTGCAGCCACTGTTCGTCATCCCAGACGTGCATGACATTGTGGTCCCACCACTCAGTGCTTGTTTCCTGAGCTCAAAAGCGGCATTCCACTGTGGTCAGCACCTCCATGAATGCCACAAGCAATATCATGTCGTAGCTACTACACATGGCAAGATCAATGTCAAACTCCTCTTGACTTTGTAGTTTAAGGAATAACTCCACTGCCACTTGTGATGTGTTAGTGAGAGCAAGCAGCATATTGGTCAACATTGAGGGATCCATGCCTGGAGACCGAAGATGCAGAGCTCACAGTACACAAACTACTGAAAGATGGTGCCAAATTTGGACGGAAGCACAGGGATTGCTGGGATGTGAAGTGATGCATCACAGGCATTGGGACAGGACCCAGAATGCCCTGCGACCCCCTCTGCCTTCCCACAACTCTTAGCTGCAGAAGAGGAAGAGATGCTCTGTGGGATAGCTGCCCAGAGCGCACCGCTCCAAATACCACCGCAAGTGTCGCAAGTGTGAATACATTACTGCGCAGGCAGCTGACAGTGTAAACACTCAACAGCAGTTTCCCTTTAGTGCTCTCTGAGATGCGCTGTAACTGCTGGTGCTGTAACTCTGCCAGTGTAAACGTGCCCTGAGAAAAGACGTCACTTTGTTCTCTAACATCCACATTTTCAAGTACAGAGGAGTGCACATCTTCCCAAATTCTGAGAAATGGCAGGTGATATTAATCCTGTGTCTTGGAATGGGCTCTGCATCAAAGGTTAGTGCAGCCCACCAGAACAAAACAATGCCTTCTTCTCTTAAATATGTATATGCCCATGTTAAAGCTGTCTCATTTACAGGGGAAAAACAGGTAAACCTCAAAGCCTTCACTTTTCTGGGGTACAAACCAGAACCAAATGAAAATCTTCCCTTTTCCAGCGTATGATATGGGTAGCACAGGATTTTTCCTATCATGAGCCACTCCTTTCCTTATCCTCTTTTTCATGCATATTGTCTGGGTCCTGTAGTTTAATAAGCCTTACCTGCATCTGCTCCCCAACTATTTAACCCAGTTTTGTTCCATACATCTGCTGACCTGACAGGGTAAAAAGCCCTCAACCTAGTTTACCCTGTCAGTGCAACCCTAGAGGTGTGTGGAAGCCTCCAAGGACCCAAGTGGGTAGTTTACTCTCTCTCACTCTCAACGTAACATACCGCAAAAGTGTTGGATTAACCTTATGAGATGCTAAAGTTAGGCTAATTAATGCAAGGCGGGCACCCTTAACTGTGTTGGCATTTTCCAAATAGAGTCTGGAAGAGGGTTTCATATCCCACCACCAAGTTCGAGAACAAATTGTAACAATCAGCCATACATCTTCAGGAAACATTCCAGGCACCATAAAATAGAAGCATTTAAGGTCCAGAGGAAAAACTGACTACAAATCTTATCTGCTATCAGTTTATAGTTTGATAAATAAGAAACACCCTACCAAACAGTTTGGTGAATAGTCTATACACGTTACACAGTTGCTGACAGTTGCTGAGGCTGTGACTCTTTACAAAGAGAAGAGTAACTTTCTGAAGAAATTCTGCCTCAGTGCAACCAAAGTGATTCTGAATCAGAGATGCGTGCGTACTCCACTGTGAGCTTCAGGCAAATGATACCATAATCCACTGACAAAGCTTCCCCCTGCTGTTTTTTTACTGGCAGGTATCCATTTTGATCACCTCCTGGTAAATGCAGTGACAGCTCCCATCCTTGATCTTTTGGCTTGGTTCCCAAGGAGACCTCCTCTTGTTATATTTTATTCATGGTGCCTGCTGTGTTGGTTCCCTCACATTGTAAACTAGGCGAGGGGATTAAAAAAGCCAACATAACATAAGGAAGTCAACTCTTTGGATGCCTTAAGTATGGACCAGCTATCTGAGATTCCTTGAGGGACCTGTAGGGCAATCTTCAAACATCCATTATTTAAATAACTAAAAAACTAACCAACAAACACTGCCAGAAAAATGTTTCTCTCATTTTCTCAAATGTGGAATTTCTCTCGAAAATTACACTGTCCTAAGGCTGAGGAAGGGCAATATTCAATTCTACACTAATGACAGAATTAAGGTCCCATATCTTACAACACATTAACGCTAGAAGCAGGATTTATACCAATAGAAACCCCAGAAATTCTCCCTTTCTGGTGGACATACAACTTTTGTTTCTAGCCTTAGCAGCTCACAAATACTATGACATTATTATGTACAATAAAGCTATTTTGTGTAATTTTCTGAAGTTTCTAATATGTATTCTTTCTGTCTCTAAGTCTTGGACAGCTGGAGTCATGCTGCTAAGGGAGCATAAAGGCAGAAGAACATTTTTGAATACTTTCTAAATATCTGTCAAATAGTTTTTCTATAAAATTTGAGGCATTTGTACAATAAATGAAGCCAAAAAATGAAGCTGCGGTGTGGTATAAAGGTTTTATTGGCACTTGTCTGGGATGATATGCCTATTTTATTTTTGGTTTGCCATTTGTAAGTACTCAGTCTATCTGAAGCTCATGGCAGTAAAGCTTTTATACCACACCATTCGATATTCTCCATATGTATACACGTGACAGGAACTGAAAGCAGCACTATCTGATTAACATACAGTTAAACACAGAAAAGGGTGTTTAGAAAACTTTAACTGCTTCTCACAGTGCCTCTGTGAGGTACCATAGCAGCCGCCATGTTAATCTGTATCTGCAAAAAGAACAGGAGTACTTGTGGCACCTTAGAGACTAACAAATTTATTTGAGCATAAGCTTTAGTGGGCTACAGTCCACTTCATTGGATGCATGTAGTCTTCCACTACATGGATCTGAAGAAGTGGGCTGTAGCCCATGAAAGCTTACTCTCAAATAAATTAAGGTGCCACAAGTACTGCTGTTCTTTCTGTGAGGTACGTAAATAGTATTGTGCTCATTTACAGAGAAATAAACGGAGACACAAACAGGTGAAGTACTTGCCAGTGTCACACAGAAAATGAATTAGGACTGGAACCCAGGAATCTAGAGTCCTAGGCCCTCAATCATACTCCTTCACTTATGTCCCAAATCCTGCCAACACTTATGCACATCCTGAATTTTATCTTCTTGAATAGCTCCATTGGCCATACCTCCATTGAGCTCAGTGGATCTATTCCTGTTCATAAATTTAAGGATAGGCACATTTAAAAGAAAGGCTTTGGTAAGAAAGAAAGGATGCTCCTATAACTAGCTCACAAGACTGGGATTCAGTAGACATGGGACTAGTTATGCTACGTTTGTAACGTGTTCGTATCTTGGCATGGAAGGCGTTGGTGTACCTATGACTATCACTGTTAGTAATAAAGCTATATAGTATTCAAAGGCTCAGATGTATATTTACCTGGAGAACTATGTCCCTTTCATTCCGTGTGACATTAACACTGTGTGGCTGTCCATTTGCCATGTTTCTGTGGTCCACATCAATGTTATATGGCTCTCCAGTGCCTCCAAGGTTGTATCGAATCTGTAAGTTTCCTATAGAAAGAAATGTACAACATTTTAAACTATTTACAGCTTTATTTCCCAGAACTCTTTTTTTCCCCCTCCTCATTTCATTTTTTACTTATGACCTCCATCATTTCATATTTAAATCGCTCTTGGAGTAGAGCTCTGCTGCAGAAGAATTTAAATAGGAAGAGTCAGTGCCTGACAATTTAAATCTAGTAGGGGTGGTAATTGTTTCCAGTTTACAGCCATAAACCAGATAGTGACCAGTGTCTCAAAACCAAAGCAGCTGCAAACTGTACTAACTAAAAAATAAACAAATCAGAATTATACATGAAATGGTATGAAAGTGACTTATAAAAATATGTTAACATATAAAGCAAGATTGTTCTGTTGAGATTGTTATCCTTGCCCAAATAAAATTGTTAAAGCTAAATACAGAAATAAAAGAATAATCGTTTTATTTGGTAGACGGAATAAGGATTTTCATAAATAAATTAAGGATACTTATGGAATAAGTATAATATCTGATTTATGACAGATGAATATTGAAATTACATGTGAACACAAGGCTTTCTTTCCATCCCATTTAGTTGTTGTTTATGGATCAGCTGTCCTTGGGGTGTTTTGAAGGACTCTGAAGGAAAACTTTTAGTATTTGACGCAAAAGGGTTTTGACAAATGGGTGATTCAAGTTAGGTTGCTAAGCAGAAGTGGTCAAATTTTTTTCATTGCAGCTCTTTTTCAATGGAGAATTGGTTTTTTGAAACTTTTTTTTGCAGAAAATTTCAATATTTCATCAGAAAACTGAATGCTCTCACACCAAACGTTTTCAGTTTTTAGCCAAACCCCAAAATATTCTGATTCAAAATGATGCTATTATACACCATGGGAGCTGTAGTTCAGATATCTTATGCTTCCATTTTCTCTGGCTAGATTACTTCTCGCATGATGCACCATGGCCCGGGATTCCTATGATGCATTTTTTCCCCTCACCAAGAGAGGAAAAGGTTGTGCATCTTTAGAGATATAGTCTGGCCAAAGGGCCCAGACCACAGAAGAGAATAGGAGCATGAGGCATCTGAATTACAACTCCCATAAAACACAGCAGCACCATTTTGAATTGAAATATTTTCTTTTTTGATATTTCAACAAAAAGTCTGAATTTTATACTTCCCCCCCAACATCTCTCTTTTCTAGCCAGCTCTACTTCTAAATACCATTTTATGCATCTAAATAGGTGGCCCAATTTTCAGAAGTGCTACACATCCAACAGTTTCCACTGACTGCAACAGACATTACCGTGTGAGGTGAACACTTCTGAAAATTAAGCCACTTATTTAGGTGTCTAAAAAGTGGATTTAGATGTGGATTTAAAGCAACCTTTACTGAAATGTTGACTGTATGGTTCTAATCTTATATTTGAGTTGTAATTCTGCTGGAAAGGTGCCATCTGTCTTTATTGATGTAATATTTATAAAATTAGAATTAAATAATAAATATGGCTCCAATCCTGCAATTTACAATGTGTGGGCAGAGGGATGCATTTTCACATAGTCCCACTGAAGCCAATGGGTTCTGCAAAAGTGCAGTTGTCTGCCTATGTATTGTAAATGTGAGGATTGGGGCTTATATTAAAAATATATAAATGCATTTGTGAGCTTCAACGGGCTTTTAATAAACCACAAAAGCCAGGACTATTTTAAGATTCTATATAATGCAGTACTCCAAATGCAAACTGGAAAAAAAAAGTTCCTTCTTGTCCATATGCACCTCTCCTCTTCTCAGAAATACCACTCACCTCCTTCCTGATCTTCCCTTCCCAACAATGATAAACTGCACTAAACATTTGAGAATGAGTTGATATTGTAGCTGCTTACAATTAAGTGACACTGACAAACATTGCTTAGAGCTTGATCCTGGAAATACTTTGGCGCGTGAATAAAGTAATTCACAAACCTAAGAGTCTGCAGGATCAAGCCCTGGACTTTCACTGTATTCACTTTGATTATGTAACGAACTAATTTTGGGGGTTGGAGTGAGAGGGGCAACGGTAGCAGAGGATATCACAGTGCTTTAAAAAAGGGCTATATTCATAAAGAAATTTAGGTGTGATGACACTCATCACCACCACACCTAACTTTTAGTAAGGGCTTGTGAATCCCAATGGGATGTGGTTTTGGAATTTTGGTGTTTAAAATGGCAGTAGCCCGAAGTGATTAGCTGTCAAAAAAAGATGCCTCTATAAGATGGGTATTAGCTTTGTGTTGTATACAGGGACAATGACACACACAGACTTGTCTACGATCTAACAGCAATTCAGGGATAAAGCCAGTTACAGAATCCATAACTCGTCTCCCAGACTTGTGGTCTAACCATTAGACCACAAGCCTTCCTTATTTATGTTTTTTATAATCCAGTGTTTCTTAGTGTTCCTATTTCCTGACATTAGACCTACTCTTACTTGAATTGAAGTCAATGGTAAAACTCCCATTGATGTCAGTGGGTGCTGGATCAGGCCCTTGGTGGTGGGAGGGATTAAGGAAAAGTAAAGGTGACAGAAAATAATAGGTTGTATAGCATACATTTTAATGCAAGAATCTGACTTCAAACCAACCTCCCTACCTTATAATCTAACCTCTGTATTTTATATTTATTAAAATGGATGCTGCTTTGGGTTTTTATGCCAGAATTTCGATCCACCCTATGGGCCTGACTTTCAACTCGGTTACACCAGTTGCATGGGACTCCATTGACTCAAAAAGAGTTACACCAGTGTAAAGCTAGTGCAATAAAATATAGAATCAGGCCTTGCATCTCCTGTTTTGAAATTACATGGCTGGAGAGATCTTCCTATTAGCTCATGGCTTTTGCTTTGGCTATTGTGTGCCAATGTTTTTTTTTTTTATCAGTAGTAACTTCAGCGGAGAAAGCTCAGAATGATCACTTACCAGATGGCTTGACAAGCACTGCCATATAGTCCTGAGTGTAAGAGCTGATGTACAGGAGGACACAAGGGGACTTGGTGGTACTGAAGCTGAAACTGAGCGCCTCCTTATTCAATCTGAGGTCTGGCACAGTGTTATCATGGTCTGTAGAGCTCAACATAGTTCGGCTGACTAAGTCTTTCACACTGATCCCTGGGGACTGGAAATTATATCGGAGCCACATCCCCTCTTCAAAAAATGCTCCAACGTCTTGAAAACAATAACAGGAAGAGAAGTAAAGGAGAAAGTGAATGTGCCGATACATTCTTTGAAAAATACCAGGAATAAACAGCAATAAATAAATTATTATTATTGAATGTAATTGGTGCTCCTTTATATGTCTATCTAGGATGAAGAAATGAAGCACCTTGCAACCATTAACAAATCAAATCGATCCTCATAACTTCCCTAAGAGGAAGGAAAGTACTGTTCCCATTTTATTGATGGAGAAATGAATACACAGAGAGAGAACCTAATTTGCCCAAGGTTACACAGAAAGCTTGTAGCACATCTGGGAATTGAACCCAATTGCCTGAGTCCTACTGGATTGTAGAATAATCTTACAGGGATTGTTGAACACTCCAGCACTTGAGAGATTTAAAATGGGATCAGACAAAGAACAGAAAAATCATCTACTGATGGGGCAAGTCTATACTGAAAAGGCTGAGGGGTATTTACCAACTTTAACTTCTAAGAACTTGTGTATTTGCACTGAGTGGCTGAGGGGAAGAAAGGAGCTCTTTCCCTTCTAATGCCCCTAACAGGAAGCAGGCACAATGGGGATATTTGTGGTCCTGAAGAATTGTCAGAGAAGTTCAACATGCCAAAGAAGATGTGAACTGGTCAGTAGGGCATACAGCTAGGACTCCTTTCCCTCAAGCAATCTGCTAGCATTTAGAGGCCAATGGTGGGTGAAGTGCACACGGTACTCCTTTTTGTGTGTGGGGGGTGCACATATGAGCACTCTTCCCTCAGTGCCTTGGAGACATCCTGCCTGTTTGTGTTCTTTGTGAGCAGAATGCCTCCCGTTAGGCACTACACTTCTATACCCTACTCAATGTAGCTATGGTTCTCAAAGCCGGAATTTAGCCAAAAGAGAGCAGCAACCATATCAATAATATTTAGGGGAATAAAGAATTAAAACATTAAAATCAGCATTTATACCAAATAATTAAAGCTAGGCCTTTGTGAACATTCAAAAGAGAATGCTGCCTCTAGCCCATTTCCACCAATAATTCCTCAGTTTTAAAAATGTATTACAGCACAATAATTCAGCATTAAGGCCCTTCCACTGTGCCAATATCCTAATATTATTTACTACCTCACATCAAGAGAATAGATAAAGATAGATCAAGCATAAGAAACACTAAACAGATTAGAGGGTCCTAGAGGCGAGAAAACACAGTAAAGAAAAATAGAAAAGAACATTTAAAACTTTTTCATTCTACTAAGCATTCAAATGAAATATATAAATAACTTGCTTTTATGTTAACAATTATAAAATAACTTTTTAAGCTAATGATAACAGTATGACTTTTCTCTGTTATATTTCTGATACACATCCCCAGAGTCTTTGTCATTTGTAAAAGGGAGTATTATAAGAAAAGATGACATATCCTGGAAAATTGCTGTTGAATGCACAAGTAATGACTATGTATCAGGTTCTCCTGCTACCCATATTCTGCAGAATAGTACCTTAGTCCATGAGTAGTCTTGTTGTGAAGTTGCTACTGAATATGATTAAGGGCATGAGAATCTGTAATTATAGTAAAAATTTGAGATGTCTGAAAAATGGAATTTCCATCACACAGGAAATTCAGATGATATTTCAACATTTGTTTTTGTCTTGAAACAAAATGAAAAGTTGAAATATCAAAACTTTTCATGGAATGAAAATCCCCCCAAAATTTGATTTGGAAAATGTCAAAACGTTTCATATTAAGGCAGTTTGACATTAATCTTCATGCACTTGAACAGTGATGGTGCCTCATGAGAGTTGTCACTTGGATGCTGCATACTCCCCTTTCCCCTATAGGTTGGTTGGGCTGTATCTCCCAAAGTCTTTCTCTCTGACAGAGCTGCTGCCATACATCGTGGCAGCTGCTCTGTATGTACATGAGCTGCTGCCACGATGTATGGCATCGTGGCAGCAGCTCTGACGTACATCACAGTGCATCATGGGAGACAGAGTGGCTCGGAAGCCTGGTCCACAGAAGAGAATGTGGGCATTAGGCACTCAGACTGAGGCACCAAGATGGCTCAGACAGACAAAACAGGTTAATCTTGAACTGACACGAAATGGAACCTTCTCATTTTAATTTTCCCGGAAGAAATTTTTTTGTATGGGAAAATAGATATATTCCCCATATTTTCCATTGAAAAAGTGGTTCAATGGAAAATTCTCAACCATGTTTGATAATAATAGTACACTCCCACCTATTTCATACTTAAAACACATAATCCAAGACTAATATAGTTACAGAATACAGTGAAGGTTGACTTCAGAAAATACTCAAGGGAATGAAAAAACAATTGAGAAAAAGCAATTTCTTTCCATGAGTTTTATTAACAAAAACGTGGACCATACTTTGTATTAAGGAGTCAGGACACTGTCACATGGTGGTCTGAGAGTCCTTTCAGGCCTTAATTACAGAGCGCACCACTTCAGGTCTCCTTCACTACTAGCCTGTTTTATTTTGTTGCACCAGCAGGCCTCTGCCTATAGTGCTATTTACAAGCCCTAGCCAGTGTCCCCACTTGCTTCTGGGGAAGGGAAGGGAAGGGAGCACGCAGACATCCTGCAAGCCTCTGGCACTCCACTCCACTCCACTCTTCTCAATTTATATGCATCCACCTCCTGAGGTTTCCTCTCCCTCTAATTAGTCCTTCAGCTGTAGCTCTACTCAGTTGATTGACCTTCCAATTAGGTCTCAATTAACCTATATTGGTGGGGATTTGATGACAGCATGCTGAGTCTGCTCCTGACTCAGAACAAATCTATCACAGGACCATGTATAAATAGTTTATGAAGGTAATAGATATTATAAGTATGTTATAGACATTAGTAATATGTGTTAAATATGGCTATGAGCCAAGGTTATCAGCAACCTTATTGACTATTGAACTCTATAACAATATGAGTTGAAAACCATTTATTAAAACAGCTACAATTTATTAACCCTTTATATACTATTTATAAATATATGCTTCATATGAACAGGCAGATTACCACTGAAACTGCTAAAATGTCAATATGCTATACTATTTAAATAGAATTTCATTTTAAATAGCTCCTTCCATATTTGAAGTATCTCAATGTCCTTTGCACAGTTATAAGCATATATTAGTAGCAAAACAGAGGTGCAATCAAATGCTGATTTTACAAGATGTGCAGTAATGTATGCCTGGTACTGGAGGGTAGGAATGTGCCCTTAGCTAAAGGCAAGGAAGCGAAGATGTAAGAAAGAGGTTACATTACCAGATATTTCATTGATGCCCCTTTCCAGTGTCTTGCTAAGCACTAGAAAAGATCTGTCTTCCTGGTACCTTATAACAAGTTCCCAAGAATTGAAATATAATATTTAGAAATGACACTGCAGCCACATAAAACAATTGTCCAAGCTGTGATCTGACAGTATTGGAAATGATGTAGAGCCACCGTGATAGATTTATAGCTGTCATTTCTTAGGAGAAATTTTAAATCACCTCCAAATAGTTATGGAAAAGGCAATTTCCTTTAAAATCTTTGTGTTTCGCTAGATCCAATTTTTATACTTGTTTTGGATGAATAATTAAGAGGACTATTGTGCAAACACCTATCATCAAGTTCAGTGCTTACTCCTGTGAGTTAGTAGCATTGAAAATAGTGGGACTGCTTATAGTATTAAGTACTATGTACAGTAGTAAATGTCTGTAGGATTTGCCCCAAAATAGCAACTTATGTGAATGTTAATAAACGACTGTATGATAGTTCTGTGTTACATCATTGTCTAGAGCTGCTGATGAGAAAGGCTGCTTGCATGTGTAGTTGTTTTTCAGTGATGAATGACATGATACATGTATGTATAGGGTGAAAGTCTGCTCTCACTTACCCTGGTGTCAATTTAAAGCTCCCTGCAAAAACCCACATGGCTGCTACCTTATTATCCTTGACATCCATCCTTATGACTCATTTCTCATAGAAAAAAACATATTGCTAGGCAGGTGGTGAGCCAATATTACTGCTCTTGTTTGGCTTGTTACATCTATTAACTATGCACACAGCTCGTCTGTAAAATTATTGTTTTTTCCTTTTCCCTCCCAGTCTGTTTGCCTTACCTGCTTGTTATGTATTATCTTTTAGCCAGCAAGCTTTTTGGGGCAGGGATAGTCTTTTACTACATCTCTGCCCAGTGCCTAGCACAATGGGGCTCCCTGGCTGGGAGTACCAGCTCTCCCCTGCCCACCTTCTTGCTGATGTGGGCTGAACCAGCATGCAAAAAACAAACAAAGAAAAAAAATCTTTCATGGTTCATGTGACATTTCTGAGACATTTCATTCAGGTCACTAAACTTGCCTGTATTACAGCCTAAACCTGCAAAATAAATGGAATGTTCTTGAAACTAACTTCAGGTAAGGACACACAAATAATTACCAGAATAGCTGAATAATTATAAATGTACCATATATTGCAGCATATCTTAAAATCTGCCTCACATTTGCCTTTAAGAATCTTAGGGACACAGTTTACTCTGGACAGATCAGGACTTAATTAGCAATTTACATTTTGGGCTTGATCCTTCAAGGTGCTTAGTGCCCTGAGCTCAGGTTCCAGTTCAGCAAAGCATTTAAAAACATGCAAAAGTCAATAGGATTTAAGCACACAACTAAATATCCATCCTTAAGGGCTTTGCTTAGTAGGCATGTACTGACTGACTACGAAGGTAGATGAGGGTGCTCAGCATTTTGTAGGAGTGGGCCCATTACTTTTCTGTTAAAATATCATAATCCAGAGGCAGATCATTTTTTCTAAATTGTACTCAGTTATGACTTTGAAATGCTGATTGCTGATCAGTAAGGACATTTTCTACTGGGAGGACACCAAACACTGATCACCTTGAGGGGTTTTTTAAACAGGAGGCATCTAAGTCCCTGATTCAGGAAAACATTTAAGAATGAGTGTAAAGCACTATTGACTGAATGGATATTTTCCTGAATCTGCACCTAAACAAGGAATGACATTTTTTATTTAGGAAAAATAGTGATTAACATAAAAGACAACTCCTTGTTGATGAGGTGTAGACGAGATTCCATATACCCACTGTTGCCCTCTTTTGGAACATTTTAGATGAGATATCTGAAAAGCAGAGACGGAGGAGATAAAACATGGTAAAGGGTTACTGTTTACACTGTCCTTTCAAGACAAAAGCTTCAAGGAAGAGATCATGGCACTAACAGATCAGTTTTCTTTGGCTAGCGGCACATATTTTCAAACCAATATGCAGTGCAGTCATGCTCTGTTGACAGTCATAGCAAAAACATAAATAAAAGAAGTTTGGATTAGCTGCTTGGAAAAGCACTAGATAGGATTTGTGAAACAACAGAAGCAATTTTACCAAGGCAGAAGTATACTCTCAATATGAACCATATACATTTTGAAAATCTACTCTGACATTTAAAAAAGGGATGAAACAAAACCTACATACAAAACACAGATAGATTTAGAACCAACAAACTTATTTTGAGGTTCAAAATAGTTCCACCAACTCCCTACCCTCACTCTCATTCGATTATTTTCATCTTGGCACAATCCAGTTCCAATCAGGGCCAGAGGTGTTGAAAATTTTGATAAAAGCTGTTCTTGTGCTATTTCCACCTGGACCACAGTCAGGAATTACCACAAATCTCAAAAGGAAGCAAGTTGTTATGAGCTTTCCAGCCTAATGTTGTAGACTGATTCTTCTCTCCTGCTGGTTTTACATTAGTGAAACTCCACTGACGACTTCTTTCTTCTCATGCATCATCACAAGTAATTAAGATTCCACAGGCCAAATGTTACCCTCAGTTATACCAGCAACCTGACCATCTTCAGATTGTGATCTTAATGACAACTGTAAAAGGCCATTGGCATCAATGGGTTGTCACAGGTCAGGTGTTGAGAACAGAACTTCATACTCAATGCTGTCAGTGATGCACAAAATAGCTACAGGACCCAGATCCTTTTGCAAGAGCTGAGTTGGCTCTGTGCTGTTAACAGGAGGCAAAAAAGTGAGTAAACTTATTGTAACACTCAGATAAGCAGATAGGACTCTGCATGTATACAAGAAGCAGATCTGTTGAGTAAACAATGCCATTTTAATATAGTTACTTAGATGCAGTGCACTTAAAGACAGGATATCTCTATTGCACTAGCACTAAGACAGGAGAGCACTGTCTGATACTTGTCATCTGATAGACTTCCAAACGAGTTCCAAACTGGGTTGTGATCTCTTTCCCCTATCCAAAAGAATTCTGGTTACTTCTGTGGGCTTACTGTGTCTTAATAAAGCCTCATAGTTTCTGCTGATAAGCATCAAGATCTATGTTGTTAAGGGACTCATTTCTGGTGACTGTGCATTGGGGTGAAATCCTAGCCCCATGGAAGTCAATGCCAAAACTCCACTGACATCTACTGGGGCAGGTCTTTACAATGGTTGTGGGACTACATCATGATGATGAACATTATGCTAGCTGGACCACAGAAGGACACATGAAAAATTGCAGCAACAATGGATGTTTGTCTCTTTACGTCAGAAACCTCAGCTGAAATATAGGCTTATAGCTGGAAGCCATGCCTAGTGCTGAGGCTGCAAGCTTTTTCCTGCCCACAGGTACATAAGTATAATTATTCTTTCACATTGCCTGCCAATTATTAGATATTCAGTCCCTTGTTTTTACTTGATTGGATTTTGATTGAGATATCTCATGACAATGTCACCAAGCAAGGGCATACACCAAAGACATCTCAAAGCCTTGTGGTTGTGGCTCGCACACAGACTGTTAAGTGACCTAATAAAGCCTCTTTCTATCATCATCTTTTTTATGTTTCTCAACTCTATCCCCTCTCCATCAGTACAGAGTATGAACTACTTATAAGAAGTATGCCAGGAATGGCCCGTACTACCAGAAGTCCTAGACAGCACCAGAAATTGCAACTCCTGCCAGTCCGTGGTCACAAAGACTGTAGGGCAGGTCTACACTACTACTTAAGTTGATATAACTTATCTCACTTGAGAGTGTGAAAACGACACCCTCCTGAGCAACGTAAGTTACATCAACTTAAATCAGTGTCCACAACTCTCCTGCCGACATAGCTTCTACCTCTTGAGGGAATGGAGTAACTATGGTGATGGAAAAGCACTCTCCCGTTGGCATACTGCATCTTCACCAGACAGGCTACAGTGGCGCATTGTGCATGTGTGCCAATGTAGTGCGATAGAGTAGCCTGGCCCTAGACTGTTGAGACACCTGCTGGCCAGAGGATAGTAAAGGTAAGCGTCTCATTGCTTTTCTTGATTTGGGAGAGACATTGCACTGAGACTTTTGAAGACTGTACTGATTTTCATTTAACTGCTCGGTGTACTTAGGGTTTATTCTGCTCTCAGTCCCACTGTATGTTTAGTTTGTGCAGACAAGAAGTGGGGATTTAAAGCGTTTTCTAGAACATTTCCCAAGGCGTGTTCTTTAGCTGTCATCACTGTACATTTCTGAGCATTCTGGTGGTGGAGTCAACTGGAGAAATACAGCAATTATTTATTCCAGTTAACAATACAAACTCATTAAACGTCTATTTCTGTCTCCGATATATGTATCAGTGCTCAAGGCAGAGAAGGCAACATCAGAAAAATAACATGCAATGATGCCTTTTATACAACCTGGCCAAAGCCCATTGAAATCTATAGTAAGATTCTCATTGATTCAAAGGGCTTTGGATCAGGCTCCTGATGAAGTCATTTTATTCCACACTATAAGTGAAGGGTTTCTATAATTAGAATTCCATTTTGCACAAATGCACCAAAACAGTTCAGAACTTTGATTCTACCTCACTATGCATAGCGGAAAGGGGGTATGCCAGAGGAAGGCTGGCAGGTGTTGTGCTGCAGCCACTGAGGGACATTACACTGGGGAATAAATTAGACCTGCTCCTTAGAAGCTCTAACGTATGCTGAGGCTACTCTTCACTACCCGCCGTATCGGAGGGTAGCAATTGATTTCTTGGGGATCGATACATCGCATCTCATCTAGATGTGATATATCGATCCCCGAACGAGCTCCTATTGATCCCGGAACTCCACCAACCCAAACGGTGGTAGCGGAGTCTACATGGGGAGCCGCGGACATCGATCCCATGCCATGAGGATGGTAGCTAATTGGATCTAAGATACTTCGACTTCAGCTACGTTATTCACGTAGCTGAAGTTGGGTATCTTAGATTGATTTCTCCCCATAGTGTACACCAGCCCTGAGTCTGGTTGGCCCAGGATCATGGAGTTTGCACCCTTCACTGCATCCAAGTGGAGTGGAGCTTCCCGCTGTTTATTTATATGAAAATATCCCAAGTAGCAGGGAAAAAAAGACAGGCAAAGAAGAAAGCTGTATAAAATATACATCAGAAGAACTGTGCCAGAAGAAAATGTTTTTTGCATGTTCCTGTGAGTACCAGTAGGTCTATGTGGAGATGCTCCCAGAAGTAACATCAGGGGATGTTTTCCAGTGTTGCAAGAGCAATTCCAAAAATATTTGCAGTTGCTTTCTGCAGTCTCCATGGGATGATGGCCCAGTGGTTAGGGTTCTAGAACGAGGCTTGAAAGACCTGGGTTTAATTCTCTGCTCTGCCATAAGCTTCCAGTGTGACTATGGCCAAGTCACAAAGAATGTCTCTTCACAGCACAGTTAGTTCCAGTTATAAACTCTAGCGTTACCCCAGCTTGACTCCTGTCTACTCACAAAAAACTTCTAGTTCGAGTTACGCAGTGTGTTAAGCTCAAGCTAGCTGGCTTATCAGAGGGGGTGGGTCGAGGCTTGAGTGATGCCGATGTTTGAGCTAGTGGTGCAGTGAGGATGCAACAGCTCTCGTTACAACTACTCAGCAGTAGCTAATTGAATCACTCTGTGCTGCTAATCATATCGCTCTGTGTAACTATAGTGCTGTTTTGCAGTGTGGCTGCTCTTCTTTGAACTAGGCTTGCTTGAGTGCAGTAGTAACTCCAGCGTACTAACTTGAGTTAACTGTTGCAGTGAAGACAAACCCTTAGTCTCTGCCTCAGTTCCCCACCTGTAAAATGGGGCTAATAATATTTCCTTACCTCACAGGGGTGTTCAGAGGACAAAATACAAACTAAGAGATTGTGAGATGCTTGGATGCTAGGTAATGGGGGCTATAAAATTATATCATATGGATATAGCATACAGGAACCCAGTGTGAGAAGTTTGGATTTGCTCTGCCTTCATATGGATCCTTATCCACAGCAGCTAAAAAGCTTGCTGTAGTTCCTCCATTAATCTCCAGTAAAAAAACTGAATTCATTGGATACTAGCACCAGGGCAGTCCTATTGTAATTGCCTGACAGAGAAGTTGAAAGTTTATCATGCTTTCTGACTCACAACTGTCAGGATTTTTGAAGTTATCCCTTATTTATTTGTTTTCTATATATGGATTAATAAATCTTTGCTCTTTATTAGAAATATATTATGACTCATGGTAGACAGGAAAGCTTTATCCCACTACTTTGGTTTGTACTCTGGTTGAAATATCTCTTTGAGTAACATGAGTGGGGAAGGGGAGATGATTTTTTTGGATTAAAAATCAAATAAAACATTTTTCCAATAAAGAAATGCTATGACTTTTAGAGAAATGTAATTTTCAAAGGAGCATATACTGCAGGGGTTGGCAACCTTTCAGAAGTGGTGTGCCGAGTCTTCATTTATTCACTCTAATTTAAGGTTTCGCATGCCAGTAATACATCTTAACATTTTTAGAAGGTCTCTTTCTATAAGTCTATAATATATAACTAAACTATTGTTGTATGTAAAGTAAAGAAGGTCTTTAAAATGCTTAAGAAGCTTCATTTAAATTTAAATTAAAATGCAGAGCCCCCCGAACCAGTGGCCAGGACCTGGGCAGTGTGAGTGCCACTGAAAATCAGCTCGCATGCTGCCATCGGCACGCATGCCATAGGTTGCCTACCCCGATATACTGTATGCTCAATAAGAGAGTACATGCAGGACAAACAGAGATATACTTGTTTAGAACCTTTTCTCAGAATGTATAATATTTTTCACAAATATATCTGTTTAGTGAATATGTATGCATTATTAGTTACCTTTCTGTACAAACCAACTGGACCCTACTATCTGATTTATGTGGGCAGACATCTGCCCAGATTTGCATGATCAAGGCCCAGGATTCATAATTCAAAGAAAAGTCTTTATACAGTTATGGTTGAAAGACCAAGGCCATACTGAATATAATAGATACAGTATTTATTTTAGCGCACAACGTCTTCAGTTCAATGAATAATAAGAACTAAAATGTCACTTACTTTAAAAAATGTATTTACAGCAAAAACATTCAGGCATTTTTAAGTAAATGAGGTTACATGTGCGTAAATGGGGCAGAATTTGGATCTGACCAAGTGTCAGACTGTAGAATTCTGTCAGAAGATGAAGAGCTACTTTGCTGACTCAGCCTAACAGCCAGACCATCGTGTTAGCACCAACCCAGTGCTATAAAAGGCTGAGTTCCTCTTGGCATCAGAAAGAGCTGCAGGGAGAGACAGCAAATCTGGTTCAGAAAAACCTTTTAATGTTGTAAGTGCAGTCCTGCTTTTGGACTCTACTTAAATATAAAGGCTAACCCACAGGAAGGAAAGGACTTTTGTACTATACATCTGTGTGCACCCACTGTGTCCTTAAATCCCACATTTATGCATGCATATTAGGCAACTGTGCACAGAAAAGGATAGGATTGAATTTACACTTCCAACATACATGGATGCATGTGAGCTAAGGCATCAGCTGTGGAGTGGTTCCACTGCCAGTTAAATAGGTTATAAAGTCAGAAGGGACCATTGTTCTGTTCTAATCTGACCTCCTGTGTAACACAGGTCATAGGACTGCCTGGAATGGGAAATGATTGTAGTGCTGGGCAATCTCCACCTCTCTCCCGGGTCCCTCCCATTTCAATGCCCAGGGGAAGAATTTTTTCCTCCAGTTGGCCACTTGGAAGATCTCTAGAGCATGACACAGACACTTATGCTACATACTGATTCTAGGATTTTGCCCTCAGTTGTTTTAAAGATACACCAGTTATAAATACAAAAATTGAGCTCAAACAAATCCAACTCTCAGAAATGCTGTTATGGTGATGGGAGGACCACTGTGAAGAAAAGGGTTCTGAAGCGAAGGACGGAATAAGGTCAGAAAGCAATCTGTAGGATTGCAGACTCATTTTGGCTGCTCCTTGTAACAATCTTTTTCAGATCAGCTAAAGAACAAATGGAGCTGATTACAGACCCACAAAAACCAACAACAAAATAAAAATAGATGGCAAACGGCAGTCTGACAGCTTTGTCCTTGTAAGGGGACGGTAATATTCAGGCACCTGAAATGTCAATCAGATGTGTGAACTGCCACTGATCAGATTGGAGACAATGCAATTTCTTACCAGTCATCAATCAATAATTCTAAGCATGAATTTCCTCAATAAATATCTCCCCCACAGTGCATGGCCTGTACTTACCCTGAGAAGCGTTTGCGAGTTATAAACCAATGTATGCTGACCTTCTATGTCAATGCACTTGATTTGCTTAGACTTTTCATATCACTCCTTCTGTTACCATTCCCCAGGTACAGCCAAACTGAAAAACCTGGCATGCAAGAGGGGGTAGGACCCACAGCAGATGTTGAAAAACATACTGTCATGGTTTTGGGGATCTGTCTTATGACTTCTGATTGATATTATTATAAAATTGTTGTATCATGGAATGCCTCTGGGTCTGTGTAATCACCCTGACTTACAAGCCAGAAAGCATGTCTCTGCTAGACCAAGGACAATCGTGAAAGAACTATCAGCACCTGAATAGGTCTTACCTGGGGAGCACAAAAAAGTAATTGCATCCTAGGAGAAAACTGTTCTTTCCACCTTCTCTCTGCAAGGGGCTGGCACTGGCAGAATGGAAAATTTCCAAACAAGGGGAAGAGTCAGGGGTTTGGACTCACAGAGGAAAGACAGAGACATGCAGAGGAAATTTGGTCAAAAGAAGGGAAGGGGACAGAGGAAGTAAGCTCACCTAAGGAGAAAAGCTTCAAGTTTAGGAAGAGAAGTCATGCAGCTGCAGGGGAAGGATCCTGGATCCTACAGAGGACCCTAACCCCACCCCACAGAATGCTCTGGAGTGGTGAGGAGACTAAATCAGGGAAATGAGTTTAGGGTTTATTTGTTTTTGTATAGATCTGTGTATTTCTCATGTGATTAAATAAAGAGCAGTAATGTGTTAGATTTCTGTATGTTATGTCTGTGTTGTATGCTACACTTGCCATGTGGCCCTTTGAAGAGGTAAACCAGAGGACTCACACCTTTGGGTGGCGTTCTGGGAGACATGTTTAAGTTACAAGGGAAGCCAGAAGTGTCAAAATTATTTCCAGGGTGCTGTGCTGCATGCTCTTGGGAAGGGGTGACAGATAGAAGATCTACTCCGAGAGTGTGTTTAGGGACCCCAAGATAGTGACAGCACCTGGGCTGTGTTCAGACTCCAGAGGCTTAAAACACCCAGGATCTAGTGTCTAGGTCCCCTCACAGCAATCTGGTGAGCTGCTGACTGGGGGAGCCTGACCAGATCTATCATACATACTATAAAGAAGTTTGTTATCATAGTTTAAAAGCTATGAGGGCAAGGTTCTGCCAACATTTACTTATGCTGTATAGTTGCTTGATCCTCAGTATTTCAGTGGGACTACTTGAGGAGAAAGGCACTATGCAATGTCAAGTCAGGGGGCTACTTGAACAAGATGTTGTTCTCAGTGTAAGGGTAGCAGAATCTAGCCTTAAATAAGTAAGTCGTGCACCATTAACCATGTTATCTCTAGAGAACTGACCTCAAATCCAGGCTTAGGTTACAAGAGAAAATGAGCTTGGTTTTCTCATCCTAAATCCCATTTGCACTTATAACAAAATCATGTGATAAGGAACCATGACTGTTGGTCTCTGACCAAGTGAGAGCAAAGATTGATATAGCAGAGGAAAATAGCACATTTCCTTGCACAACCATAAATCTAGCTTTAGCCAGTGCTGTCAGTCGCTACAGTCTGTATGGCCAGTACAATAAAAGCCACTCTCATATTATAAAAAGAAAACATATCACAATGTGTAACTGGTGCTTTTTGACAGCAGCAAGGTACATCAGGCCATGATATGACTGTTAAGTCATTTATAAAATACTTATACAATTGTCACTTGCTTATCTGTGCAAAAAATAATTAAGCAAAAGATCACAAGATTCAGCTACACATGTACTTAAAAGCAAAAGTGATACAGTTATATTAAAAAAAAACAGGAGTACTTGTGGCACCTTAGAGACGAACAAATTTATTTGAGCATAAGCTTTCATGCTCAAATAAATTTGTTCGTCTCTAAGGTGCCACAAGTACTCCTGTTCTTTTTGCAGATACAGACTAACATGGCTGCTACTCTGAAACCAGCGATATTCAAAATAGCCCTAGCATTAAAAATAAGAGCTGCTTGACCAAAGGGATGTACTTTTCATGAAAATTTTCATGACTATTTCATCTCTTTTTTTAGGGGGGAGGTCAAAATTCAAAATGTTTATGAAAAATGTAGTGAAAATTCCATATGTTGATATTTTCAACCAGCTATATTTAAAATGTTACTTAGGTATAATATTTTGACAGTAGTGAGATATGTTTGAATAACTGCTAGGTATAAAAAAGCCACTACTACACTCCAGGAAAGATTACACAATACATTCAATAAATCTGCCAAAACCTCATTTCAGTGTTATGTACTATTTCTGTGTTTTCTCTTAGCATCCAGTGACAAACAAGTTCTATTTCATGGAAAAGCAGCATATGGTAGAAAACTCCATGAGGTGTCATTAGAAATATATGTAGAAGCCAGTTTACTTGAAAACCTCGAGAATTTGGGAACATTTAAAAGATGTACCAGTGTTTTCCTGGATTTACAAGGCATTCAGCAAGTTAAATTTATAACGTAGAACTCAATGGGCTGAAACAAGTGTTTTAGAGACCTTATTTTCAGCATTGCTTCAGGATTTTTACTGTTCTCTTGCTCATGGGGAATTTCCAAAGCTACCTGTTTTGTGTCTACATTATCCTTTAACTGTTTGCTTTTGATGCCACCTGGTTGCTTTTATGAAGAACCATCATGAGGTCAAAAACATTGAATTATGTTTGGAGGGAACAGATTCCTGATTTTCCACACAGATAAGACAGATTTCAGCACTAACAGAAAAGGAAATTGGTGATGATCAAGTTACAAAACCTGCAGCTAATTGGAACTAGGTTGATCTATAAAGGTTGCTGGAAATTTCCTTAAACCAGATCCTGTGTCTAGAGCAGGGAACTGAGAATCTGGAGTTCTGAGTTTTATTCCCAACTTTTTCAGTGACTCATTCACCGTGTACCTTGAGCAAATCATTTAAGCCTACATTTTCAAAAAATTGCTTTTATTTTGAGTGCCTACCTTTGGATACCCAAAGCTTGATTTTCTGAGGTTCTGAGCATGTATAACTCTAACTGAATTAACTGGGAACTGTGGTAGCTCTGAAAATTAGGCCTTAGATATTTAAAATTGGACATTCATAAGCTGAGGCACCTAAAATCAGAGGCCCTTAAATTGACCCTTAAACTTTGTATTTCTTAATTCCTTCGTCTATAAAATAGAAAACATATTACCTACTAACTTTTAAAAATAAAATTTGACATCCAAAGAGGCGTATAAACGTAAAATATTATTTCAAATACTCCATGGTTTTGGTCAGATCAGAAATACCATAGTAAAAACAATAACAACTGTTATTCTTGCTTTTGTTACGGTAGTGCATATGGACACACCAAGAATGGAGGGAACCCCATTGTAACGGGCAATGTATAACTTATGGTATTTCTATTTTATGTTGTGTTTAAAGTCAGGAAGAAAATGTTTTGTTTAGATCTAGTTTTGACTGAAGCTTTGGGCTGATTTTCAGTCAAATCTGTGCTTGGCTCATCCCTAAAAGAAACAGAAAAAAAATTTAACAAGTTTTGGAAAAAGAATACATCTAAAAATTAAGTTCACTGGAATGTGACAGTGACTATTTTCTGAGTCAATACATATGATCTTTAAAAGACTGACACTGTTAAAATTGCCTCCGTTTTGTCTCAAAGGGACACCCTCTAGGGATTAGTCTGTCTCTGTACTAGATTAGTTCTAACTACATACTGCCACTCAGAACTGATTGGGATAGAATCCTGGAGCATCCCAGCTACAGAGCTATGGAATATGCTGCCAGCCACACATGGACAAATGAAGAAACAGTGAGGACATGGTAATGGGGGTAGCACTTTGTTGTGGGAATGTTAACCCATGTGCTCAGATCCAGATACCAGGCACCTGAGCTCACTGCACAGTCCAGACATACCCTTGAAAAGAGATTTTGGGCTAAGTGTTGGCTGAAAGAGGGTTGAAGCTGTCAGCAAAGAAATGGTCTCCTGCTGTTTGATTCCTGCTTTGTTCAGGGAAACTGTACTTTATACACTGAAAGAAACATTTGACTCCATCATCAATTTCTCCTCTTACTGGAAACAACACACAAGATCCTGCATTTTGGTTACCCGCTGGATTAAAAAAATTGGTAACAATATGATAGAATCATAGAACCATAGGGCTAGAAGGGGACTGCAAGGGCCATCTAGTCTAACCCCTGCCACAATGCAGGATTTGTTGTATCTGATAGAATAAAGTGAGGATAGATGTGGGCTAAAGCATGGGGGAGGAGGGAATTCAACCCATAACCAGGGAGTGCATACAGAAATCCTTGGGCTGGCCTTTTCTGCTATAATCTCATAACTGGAAGAGAAGGAGAATAGAAAGCACAAAGTCTAATGCCTGAGGCCTGACTTAAAAAAGAAGAAAAGAGTAGTTGTGAAGGAGTTGGGAAACTGAAAGCCACAGGATAGTAGTTATCCCTTAAAGATGTGATGAACTGCCCAAGGGCAGTTTGATGACTGGTGAATAGATTTGCCTGCAGGATTGCTGGTAAGGTGGGTAACTGAAAGGCAGAACACTGCGATAGACAATTTATGAGACCAAAGGTTCCTTAGAATCACAAAAACCATTGAGAAGAGTAATGAATAAATGATCTCAGCTGAAATCACAGACTTGGCACCACATGAGGCAGCTTCTAGAAAGAATTAGGAAAGGCAACAGATTGGATGATTTTAGATATTTATAAGACACACATAGTGAAAGAGGGCTGTTCAGAGAGATTAGCACCTCAGGCAAATGTGATCAAATCTTCAGCAGTGGGTTGCAAAATAATATAGGAATATTCACGAAACGTTATGTATACAAATGGATGCCTGTCAAATTTTAAAAATGCATTCAACTACATTTCCCAATACTATTTAGTTTTGCCGTTATCATTTCCAATCAAAATACACAAACAAATATAAAAAAAAACAACTAGGAGTGTCATCCCCAATTTTCCTGCAGTGTTTTGGACTTTTTGGGTTTTTTTTAAATGGTTGGTAGGTATGTCAACATAATGGAAATTCCTCTGATAAAAGTGATTCATTATAAACCTTGGTTTTCAAGATTTAATTAGTATCTTGGCCATTTCAAATGGTTGAAATGGATATATCGTCTGTGCTTTACTAGTCATTATGCCCAATCAAAATGCCCTACTACTTTACTGTAACTATGAACCTCCCCTTAACCCAGGACACTCAATCTCTAACCCAGAGGAACTTCAACCAAACTCCTGGGCCTGAACAACCAAAAATTTGAGAAAGATTGTATTCAAACACTGGCCCCTTGATCTGTAACAGTTACAACTAATATCCTGTACCTAAATCACCCTGAGTATTAGAAAAGTTCAGCTTTTGTTTGAATTAATAAACATTATCTGTGTTGACAGGAATTTATTACTCAGCAGCTCAGGATAACACCTGACCCTGCTGGGAAGAATACAGACAATACTGAAGTTCTTTTCTTCCATGTTATTGAATTTAAATAGGAAATGCTCATTGCCACTAATGGGAGATGTGCAGTAACCATATATATAAGTGGTAGAACAGATCCCTGTGAATGTGATAGGTTTGTCAGGAATATTAAGGGATGCACATGACATTTGAACAATTTATTTATAATTCTGTTTTGCTTAGTTGGTTTGACTACCACATTTAGACTTTTACCTTTTATGCAAAATGGTCCATCATATGCAGTTTTGGAACAGTCACAGGAGTAGCCATTGTATTTCTCGACACATTTACCTCCGTTCTCACAGTACATTCCATAGCTGGTGCAATGGCCAGAGCAGCCAGGTTTCACCCCCAGTGTGACCTTTGCTCTCTCTTCCAAGTCCAGAGTCACCCCATTCATTCTTAAAGAGCGAATGCAACCCAGAAATCCTCTCTGGCCTCCTGCGGCACCTGAGAGATAATGCAAAAATAATGAATCTTACTTAGTTGTTTAGATATAGATTTACATGCCCAAAGAAGAGCAATCAAATCTGAAAACGTGGGCATAAGTGCCTTTCCCAAGCACCCATGGCAAGTTGCTAACAGAGAGCCAGTGTTAGAACTCAGTAGTTTAGGTCTAAGTTCAACCTTAACTTCCTTCAATATGCTACTGGGCAATTCAGATTTATGGCACTAGTAGAGTTGACCATGGTTGTGATTCAGAGAGAAAATCTAGTGCAATCACAGACATTCAATTTTTGTAATACAGTCAAACAACGAACACTTCTAAAGGTTTGTAATGTACCAGGTAGGACAGACATTTTTGAATCTCAATGTCTATTGCCTAATTATTGTCTGAATGCCCCCTTATTCTGACCCTCCCCATAACTGCCCACAACTGTGAAAATTTAAATAGATAAAAATCTGAAAAAATGATTAAAATAAACATGATCTGTTGAAATTATAAGAAAATAAAAATTGAATTCTGCCAACCCTATTTATAGTTCAATTTACTCAGCAACAGACTTTTTATTTCAGATCATCTTTAGCAATGCCAAAAATGTTAAAGAAGAGACTGAACTTGTGAATAATGACTGTACAACAGGGACACACATGGCTGTTTCCATTCCACTGACAGTATCATATTTACCAAGGTTCTGAAAGTTCTGTACATCATTTTAATTTACTTCTGTTGCGGAGCTAAGATGTAAGGAAACGAGGTAAAGAATTTTTTTTTCTTGTCTTGTTGCCAAACATATAGAGAGGTAGGAAAGTGCTTCTTTGCTCATCATTTCACGCAAACCTGGTCCTACCTAACAGCACTCACCATGTCTGCACTGTGGAGCCCCAAAAGCTAAAGAAGCACGAGTGTTGCTGGAATAGCAGCCTTTCAGTATCGAAAATGCAGTGAAGGCTAGCAACATTTGAAAGGGGGTAGGCAAGCAGTGAAACGTGTCTTTGTTATATGGTACAATATAACTGGCTATTAAAATTCACAAGCAAAAGGTGGGGTGATGGAGTGTCAGACTGGAGGATGAATACAGTAAATGGGGGAGGGGAGATCAAATCTAGGTAAGGTGGAGACGCTATTCATATCAGAGAGACGCCAGTTAAACAGTACTATTACAAATTTCCTTCCATGCATGGTGTTCCCAGGCTCTTTCAGTTCCTGGCTGAATAGCTGGGTGGGAGATCCTTTGGAAAAAAATATCTAGACAAAGCCTGGTTGCCTGCCTGAGGCTTGAGCTACAAATAAGAAAGGAGAAATGATAATAGGGTATCAGAGCAGTACTTGTTTCTCTGAATTGGGTCACCTTCCTTCCATAACCTATATTGCTTTTCATTTTGTACCCTACTATCACTAAGTGCTTCTGGAAAGAAGCCTGATATACTACCGTAACTGACACCAATGTGATGTCGCTGGAATGGAGAACTGACCTTTGGGGCCTGTTATTTCTTCTGCTACTTACCAACATATAACTGGCTATACAGTTCCAATCGTGTGTGGCCTTCCGTTGGTGCTTTCCGGATCTCCTGTGGCAGCTGGTCCACCCGCAGACTGGCCTGCTTGACATTCCTCTCAGCGATGACTCGATGCCATTGGTCATCATTGAGTGGGTTGGGGGATCTGACAATGATCTCCACTGGGCCGTTTCCAACATCAAACGAAAAGGACACTTCAATAGCAGCTGAAATACCAGAGGGGAGAACATCCATCAGAGGTTCAAAGTATGATTGTTTATACTTATTACACAGGACAGCACCTTGGGACCCATCCTGTAAAATCCTAACTGCATTCAGACTCCTGACTTCAGTAGAAGCTGATGGTGCTTAGCACTTCTCAGGAGGCCATTATAGAAAATTCCTATGGAATTTAACAGAAATTAAATAAATCTGGTTCTACAGAAAATTAACAGGGTTCCACCAAAATTACTGCACAAATATTAGAACCGGTTGAAAAATAGTTCTTTTTTTGATAGAAAATTTGTACATACAGGAAAAAATAGTTTGTGTTGACATTTTCAGCAGGAAAGTCAAACTTTTCATCAAAAAAAAAAAAAGCTGTTTCTGGGTTTCAGTTTTCCAAGTAAAAAAGACAGTTTCCACAAAAAATTGTTTAGCTGAAAGCCTAATTTTCCATGGAAAAAAGTTTTGATGGCAAATTTTCAACTAGATCTAATATATATTTATAGATGGCAATAATGAATGATGGCCAGAATTTTTTAAAATGACCCTACAGAATTCTTAGGCAGATTAAATTATATTGGCTGGTCAAAAAATGTACAGAGACTTTATAAATTTATACTATACTTTGCAGGACTTTTCCATCTGGTGTTGCTCAGCAAAGCACATGACTGACATTTTTTACTAAGGAGGGCAAAGTGATTAATGAGGAATAGATCACTTTTGATGAGAAACATGATTTCAAACTACCTGCTATGATTCATCTAGGCACCCTTTTGGCTGTAAAATGATTATATAATGGCAGAAAACAAGTTCAAAGAATTATTAGAAAATGGATTGCTACTGATAGTATTCACAAAGGAGGATTTAACCTAGATGTAAAGACAACTGGGTTTTCAGTCTATTTCTTTTTTTTTTTTAGGTATAAAAGAATCCATGGAAAGCAACTTCTGGCAGATGTGTCATCTTTTTAAAGAGAATTCTTATGCACCATAGGGCTGTAAAGGGATCTTATATAGTTGTGCCTCTCATGTTCCAGCCTGTCTTGCAAAACTTTACTCATCCACACAGGAAAATTGCTTTTGACGGGCTAGTAAAATATCATTATTACCTATCAGCCTACTAAAAGGAGAACAAATACTTTTTGTGCCCAGGCTAATATATTTTCATGGTGCTTTTTTCAAGGCTGAAGCAAATTGTAGCCATTTTTGTGTTTGTACCACATCCCCAAAAAGATGATATATGAATAAGCATTTTTCATAATCATGAATGCTTTTTTAAACAAAATTTGCTGCAAAAATCTTATTTATTTTTTGCTTTCCCCTCTCTTTTATGGAAAGAAAGAAGTTTAGAAGGAGAATTATACAGGGGTTTAGGTAGTGAAACATCCACCATTCTCAGCTACCTGCAAGACTATTTCACTTTTGAAGTGACCACCTCTCATGGCCCTTCAGCTCAACCAGTTTGCCTTTGTTTGCTCAGGACTTGGCTACAGAGTTTAGTAAAAATGTTTTACTCTGATGTGGTGAAGTCTTCAAGCTTCTGGGTGTTTGGGATATAAGGGTAGGGCAAATTAGAAACTAGAACCAAATCTGTATAGTTATTAGCATACAGGAAGCATTGCAGCCTGCCTTGAAGAGTGAGTGGCTTTGTCTCCACTGTGGCTGCTCTGACAAAAAACATTTCATATCTCTGCACACTGTCTGTCTCCAACTCCTTAATTGCTTCCCGAAAGCAAGCTGTCTGCAAGGCTATAAGAGTAAGAACTGCTAAGCAGAGTATACATTTCAATCTCAGCCACCTGATGGCATTTTTGACATTGCCAGTGGGTGCCTTTGTGAAACTCTATCTAGTATTCAGTTACTGAGTCTATTTTAAGAGTCTCTAAAAGAGACTCATTTGCTCTCAGTCTTCTGGGTGAAGGTAGCTGCCATTTAAAAAAAAAGATTGTCAAAGTTTTTTCCCCATTTTGAACTTTAGAGTTCAAGAAGTGGGGACCTGCATGATTACTTTTAAGCTTAATTACTAGCTTAAATTTGGTACGCTGCCACCAGCCAGAAGTCAGTGTCTGGCACTATCATAAGCATAATTCCTAATTCTGAACCTTAGAGTTCAAAATGTGGGTGCCTGCATGAAACCTCCAAGCTTAATTACCAGTTTGGATCTGATAGTGCTGCCACCAGCCAAAAATTTGGACCGATACCCATAGAGGGGAAGCCTGGGAGGAAGTAAAGAGGAAGACAAGGGGGGGGTATTCCCTATTGTGGTACACTCAGGGCTCTGAGTCTTGGGTCCCCCAGAGTTTTTGGGAGACCAAAGTGAGCCAAACACTGG